>NW_020664439.1:44669469-44688651 GCF_002925995.2 Terrapene triunguis
CTGGGTCCTCTAGGAAAAGCCAGGCCAGGACTCACTTGTTCTCCAAGACGATCTCGGGCAGCCACAGCATGTTCGGGGGCAGGCGAAGGATCTCCAGGCCACCAAACTCCGACTTGTTCCACTGCAGCCTGTAATCTGTCCAGCTCTGCGGGAAACCATGCGTCCAGGACGGACCCTCCACCCAGTGGCTGGACCCCCTCCCACACCCCAGCGTGCTCCGGATCTCCCCTCCCCGGGCCGGCAGGCTCTGCGGAGAGGCCAAGGAACAGAGCCTGGCCCAGCTGCCCTCAGCTGGCACAGTGATGGAATGAAGGGCAGGAGCAGCAGCACCGGATGTGGGCACCTGCTCCCCAGAGAAGGAAGAGCACCGTTTGAAGTTCTGCTTTAGCTGGAAGGACTTTGCTGCCGGCACAGAGGAGATGGGCGAGGGGCCACTCACAGCTGGACTGGGATCCCCTGGAAGGGATGGAACTCACTAATGTGGCGTGGCTGGAGGGCCATCACCTCCACAGTGGGAACTGACCGGAGTTCCTAAAAGGGAAACTGGGGCAGGGTGCCGCAGCGCCGGGTCTTAGCGCCAGGGGGCCTGGCGAGAGGAGGCATCATATGACATGCACCGAGCACTGGGCGGCGGGTTGGCTTTCGGCACTGGGGGCCCACCCAGAGAAATCCCTCCCCACGTGGCCGGGCCCCGGGGACTCAGAACCCAGCAGGGGGCTGACTTACGTGATCAATCCACACGTTGGTGGTGAGGGTCTCGTCGGCCTCTTTCTGGAAGGACACCAAGCAGAAATGAGATGCAGCGTGGGCCCCGGCCCCGCCGCTTGGCGCCAGCGGAGTCAACAATCGCTTGGGAAAGGCATGTTTGGCACGTGCGGCGCCGACGCAAACCCAAGGAGCCTTGAGATCGGAACCCAGGCTAACTCCTGCTGAGCCGAGGGGCCTTGGGCCTGGGCCAGGCACTCAGTAACTGGCTCGGGTCTCTCTCCGAGGCAGGGTGAGGGCCGGGACGAGGCTCCGGCTTTAAAGAGAGGCCACGCTGAGCCCCTGGAGGGGCAGAAAGCCCTGATGAATTTCAGCCCTGGTGGACGTGCGTTGTGTTCTTCCCCACACTAGCTCCGAAGCAGCCATGTGGGCGCAATCAGCCCCTCCCGACCAATGACCTGCAGGGCTGAGAACGCACCCGAGCTGGAGGGGCTCTAAGGATCTCCCCGGGCCGGGGCAGGCCCGGGATCCGGTGAGCCGAGCGGCGAGAGGCCCCTGCCAAGCTCACCAGAGAGACGAGGTTGGAGAGCGTCAGGCCCAGGTCCACGTTGACGCTGTCGTCCTTGTTGGTGACGGGCCGCAGCTCCTTGTTGTAGCCCTTCTCCACAAAGAGGTAGTTCACGAGCCGCTCCTCCTGGTTCACGGCCAGGCCACCTGCGGGACAGGGGCACAAGCGGGAGGGGGACTCGCTGAGTCCGAGCAGGTGACCCCTTGCAGCAGCGATGGGGCTGAAGTGCCTGGCCCTTGCCCCATGCTGAGACCCCTCTGTGACGTTATTGACATAAACTGCAACCGTGTGCGTGTGCGTGTGTGTGTGCGTGTGTGTAAAATATATATATTTGCAGCAAATATTGTACCAAGTTTGTCGTATGAGGTGTCTATGTCTTGCATCCGAAGAAGTGGGTTGTAGCCCACGAAAGCTTATGCTCTAATAAATTAGTTAGTCTCTAAGGTGCCACAAGTACTCCTGTTCTTTTTGTCTATGAAAAGGTTATGATTTGCTGGTTATGATGTTATCTGTGTGTGTGTGTGTGTGTGTGTGTGTGTGATTTTTGTAGCTGAAGTTATGAATATTGGCTCTGTACTTGTATCTCAATGTGTTTTGATTCTAAGTAGCCTCAGTGAAGCATTTGGTCAGCTTCTTAAGAAAGGGCTATTCTCAGTAAGCGCCCAGTCAAGAAACACTTCTCTTTGGGAGACGCCAATCCACATCTGAGCTTTCCTGGGACGGTTCAAACTAACATGTAAACAATGGCGTTGGCCTGCAAACTGAGTCCTGCATGGGCATGTGACTCCAGACTCCATCTTGCTGCTGTGATTTTTCCACAGTAAGAACAAAAGGGGTCCTGCCACGGGTAGAGAATATAAAAGGCCCTGAAAACCCCTCCATCTTGTCTTCAATCCTGCTTCTGACCTCTGGAGGAACCTTGCTACAAACTGAATGACCCATCCCAGCTGGGGATCTACTCCAGAGACTTGCTTTGAGCCTGCAGTTTACTCCATCACTGCTACAAGCCTGAACCAAGAACTTTGCCATTACTGTATGTAATTGATTCCATTTAACCACTTCTAACTCTCATCTCTATCTTTTTCCTTTTATGAATAAACCTTTAGATTTTTAGATTCTAAAAGATTGGCAACAGCGTGATTTGTGGGTAAGATCTGATTTGTCTATTGACCTGGGTGTGGGGCTTGGCCCTTTGGGATCGAGAGAACCTTTTTTTTTTCTTTTACTGGGGTATTGGTTTTCATAACCATTCGTCCCCATAACAAGTGGCACTGGTGGTGATACTGGGAAACTGGAGTGTCTCAGGGAATTGCTTGTATGACTTGTGGTTCTCTCTGTTTGTTTGGCTGGTTTGGTGCCTTAGCAGTGGAGAAACCCGAGCCTGGGGCTGTGACTGCCCTGTTGATATTCTCAGAAGTGTCCCGCCAAAGCCAGCATCGTTACACCCTCCACCTGCTGCATGTACTTCCCAGCCCCCCCACCCTTCCACCTAGGGAGAAGCCCTGCCCCGGTTGGACCAGGCTGCGGCAGAAAGGCCTGGAGGGCAGAGGGAATGGCTCGGCAGGGGTGAGAGGGGCACATGGGCACTGCCCACATGTGAGGGCCTTACTGGGCTGCTGGGAGCCTAGGACAGGGCTCTGCATGGCCGTGGCCCACCTCTGGGCGCAGCTGGGCTCCAGCGCTGAGACTGGCTGCTGCGGGAATAACCAGCCGCTCCACCGCCAGGGCTGTGTGCTTGCTGCGCCCCCAGGGGATTTAGGCACTTGACGGCCGGGCACCAGCTCCTCAGGCCAGGCTGGGAAGCTAGACGGGATCTTCCCAGGAGAGTATTGACCCCTGCACACGTATGCACGAACGCGTGCACACACCCACACCCCTCCACATACATTCCCCCCGCCCTGAGGCCTGTTCTGATGGTGCCTATTTAGCATCAGTGTGGGTTTGGTGAGCCCGTCGCTGGGGCCAGGCCAGGGCGCATTCAAGAGCACTCTGCTCTGGAGCAGGGGATGAGCCGTTCCCGTCCGGCTGCCCGTGGGCAGAGGGGAGGTGGGCTCCAGGGGGCAGCGGTACCCGGGGGCCTACTGTGTGGGGAGGGGCACTGTCAGTGCAGCACGGACGGGCAGCAGGATCCCCAGCCTGGTGCTCACTCCCTGGCAGGGGCTGGAGACCTGGCCAAAGCCAAAGAGCCGGGGAGGGGGGGGCTCTATGAGGTGGGGGTCACCCCAGGACCAGTGCCCCTCCCCCACAGCTGGAGGGCTGGCTTGGCCTTGGTCAGGCCCCCCGCACCAAGCTCCCACCCTGACCCGTGCGACCGGTGCCCGCAGCATCGGTTCTCCCCGCCGGAAACAGAGTGAGGGGGAGCAGAGGGTGCAGGGTGGGGGGGTGTTTTCAATGGCAGCCCCGCGTCCTTACCCGACAGGGCGATGGCCCAGAGCAGAGCGAGCCACAGGGCCGGCCTCTCCATGTTCCGTGGGGGCTGGTGCCCGGCCGCGCCCCTGCTCCCCGCCAGCCCCTCGCCGGCTCCCGGGTTTGTGGCGAAGGTCGGAAGCCTGAGCTGGGAATGTGGATGGACAGCGGCAGGTGGGGGAGGGAAGGGGGACACAGGAAGAAAATAGCAACAGCTCAATCCCTTCCTCTCCCCCCCATGCCAGGGGCGGGGACTTGGTTTGCTTGTGGTATGCGCAGGGCAGGAGGGGGCGGCTGCGGGGCAGAGCACACCCATCCCGGCCCCAGCGCTGGGTAGCCATCAGCTCATGGAGTGGGTCCTGGTGTGACACTGGGGCGGGAGGGGAGGCCCCCCAGGACTGAGCCTGGGGAATGGGGCTGCTCTGCTCCAGCCGCAGTCCAGTCCCCTAGCCGGGCTCTGTGGCAGATGACCCACCCCATCACGGGGGTGGGGGGGCAGGCCACCGGGCTAACAGCAGCCCCCAGCCATGGTAGGGGGGAGACTGAGCCTGGGCAGGAGATGAGGGTGTCATGGATCCGCATGGTCTGGCCAGGGCTTAGACCTCTGACCAGTCCCTTGGGAGTGTCCCCCTGCAGTGGGCTGGACCCCAAGGACGCCCCCAGGACTGGGCCCCCATGACTCCAGAACTGGCCCTTCAGGGGCCAGTGCTTCATGGCTCCCCGCAGCAAACCCAGCCCAGCCAGACCCTGCGGGGCCTCAGCCTGTGCCCGTCAAGGTGCCAAGCTCCAGCAACCCTGGCAGCCTTGTCAAACCCAGGTAGTCATGTACCAGTCCCCGGGCACCCAGCCGCTGAGAGCTCTCAGCTGGCACAGAGAGGCGAGGGTTAAGCCAGTGTTCAGCCAGGCTGAGATGCAGGGTAGTACCGGAGGGGAGGCTCCTGCGCCCACTAGGGGGAGAGGCAGTTGCTGGCAGGTGGATGAGGGACAGATTCCCCCACATGTCCCCTAAAGCCGGCTCCTGCCCCTGGCACTGTGGGGCTGTGACGGGATGGGTGTGGCATGGTCGGATGTCTGTTCCGCAGGGCCAAGCTGCGTGCCCTCCTGCGGCCTGGCTCCGGGGGGGTCTCTGCCACCTGTGACAAGTGGAAGCTCTGGGGTCTCCCACTGCCCATAGGGGCTGGGCTGCTGTGGGGTCCCCTCGCCGCCCACCATGGCTGGGAGTTGTAGGATCCCCCCCACCGTGGCTGCGAGCTGCGGCGGGCCGTCTGGGAGCTCCAGCCCCGGGGCAGATAATGTCACTGAGGTCTCTGCAAAAAGAACAGGAGTACTTGTGGCACCTTAGAGACTAACAAAGTCACGGATTTGGTGACTTTCTGGGACTTCTACAGCCAGCAGGTGCGACTGACCCCCAAGGCCGATCAAGTAACTCGGGCCGCCCCGGGGCCAGCCACACCACCCCCGCCACAACAGAGGCAGTCCTTAGCCACCAGCACCAGTGGGTGCCCTGGAGCCCCCCCTAGCACCAGTGGGTGCCCCAGAGCCCCCCCTCCAGAGCAGCAGCTGCACCCCTGGAGTTTATGAATTTTTATTTATTGCCCGTGACCTGTCTGTGACTTTTACTAAAAATCCCTGTGATTAAATCTTAGCCGAACCCATAATGCACTGCAGAGGCAGAGCTCCTCGGGCTGCTCCCTTAACACCAGCCACTTCCAACTGGTACTAAGCAACAGCTCCAAGCCCAAGGCAGAGAGCTCACCTGGGGGTGACTGTGGCCACCACTGCCCAGGCCCCACAAAGAGCCCCCGCCTGGGGCTGACTGCAGCCTCTCCGGCAACAGGGCTGGGAGGCTGAGCAGTGGGGCTCCAGATGGGCACCCCGGCCAAGCCATGGCTGCCCTGCCTGCCCGCTGTCTGGCACTGGCTGGCGTTAGTTTTCTGTGTGGTTCAGCTCCATTTCCTGCTGTGAATTTGGGGAGCTGGCAGGGAGGGGAGGGAGCGTTGGCAGGGCTGGGATGACATATGGCCCTGGGGGTGGGTCTCTGGAGGACCACAGTGGAAAGGGCTGGTGCGACAGGGTATCCGCCCCACACAGGGCCTGAAGGGGTGAATCAGGCCAACTCACCTATAGGCGACCCCTGAGGAAAGCCAGGGCGTGCTAAGGTCTAAGCGGCGGATGAAGTCCAGCTGCAGGAGGAGCTGGGCTGGGCTTATAAAGCCAGGAAGCTGGCAGCAGAAAGGGGCGGCTGGGAAGTAAGCTTCAGCTCCTCCCTGGGAGAAGGGAGATGCATTGGAGGCGGTGGTGGTGGGGGGGGTCAATAGTCTGCAGCCCCCACCCCCACCCCGCAAGGAGGGTGTTGGAGCAGGCACACCCAGAGAGGAGGAACTGGAAGCTGTAGGAAGGAGCCCAGAGAAGGAGAAACAGGGTCCCTGGACTGGAGCCCAGCGTAGTGGGCAGGCCCGGGTTCCCCTAGCGGCCTCTGGGGAAGCGGCACTCTTAGGGCTGTGGCGAAGACGACTGCCTGAGACCTGTCATGGGGCAGGGCTTTGGGACCCGGCCAGAGGACTGAGACACAAAGAGGAAGCAGCTGGAGCATGGCGGAGTGCAACCGCAGGAAGGGGTGCTGGCCGTGCAGCGCTAATCCCCAGAACGGCCAGGCGGGGGCACTGCATGTGGTGAGCAGAGTGCCCCGTCACACTTTGGACCATGGGGCATTTTGCCCGCTCATCTGCCTGCGTGGGATTGCTCCCTGGCATGTGGCATGTAGCCCAGGGCCTTGTGTGATGCCCTGGCAGGAGGTGAGAGGAACACCTAGCAGGCCCCACCCCTAGTGTCACCCACAGGAGACAGGCCGAGCGGGGATCCATTGCCCTGCAGACTCCCAGTCCTTGGCCCTCGCCCCCAGAGCTGTCAGCCCCCAGAGCTCCCGGCTTTCCAGCAGTCCAGCTAGGCTGTGCTTCCTGCTCTGGAGGAGCATTTCCCAGCATACCTGCCTGCTGCTGCCTGTCCCTTTAAATCTGGGGAGGCACCCACCTGCCAGCCTATGGGGCTCACCTGGCCTCTGGCCCTTGCCAGCTGCACCTCCTTGCCCATGCCCAGCCAGGGAGTCCTGGAGCCCTGCTCCCTTCCCCCCATGCACGGTGCCCATTCTGGGTGCCACACGGGGATCCCTGGGGAGGTGATGGGCTGGGATTGCAAAGAGCTCTGGCCGCCAGGGAGGTGGTGGAAGGCAACATGGTGCTAGGGTTGGCTGGATGGGGCAGCCAGCATGGCAGGGCTGCGTGGCTCCCTGCCTGCTCTCCCTGGGAGCTGCCCATGGGTCCTTCCTCCATCAGGCCAGCGCGGAGTGCGGCAGGGTGGGTACCTTTCTCTCTGTTTTTGCTGTGCTGAGGAATTGGCGGTTTGGGGAGGTGGATGGCCCTGGGGTGCTGAGTTGTACCGTGCAGGTGGGGCTGCCTAGCTCCTGGCTTAGCAGGTATGGACAGCACCGGGTTCTGGCTGGCCAGGCAGGGCGTGGGGTGCCTCGGGGAATCGGGCCCAGGTGTCCAGCTGGTTTCCCTGGAATCCCGGAGCTCTGCGCGGCCAGCCCTGTCCAGGGAGGAGCTCAGTACATTAGCCATTAACGTCCTGAGTCCCCCACCCGTGGTGCAGGTCTGCATTTTCCCCACATGTAGCGCAAGGAGGAGAGCAGTGAGTCGCTGGGAGAGCTGCAGAGAACCCAGGAGTCCTGGAGCCCAGTCCCTGCTCTAACCACTAGGCAACATTCCCTGCTCTAGCTGGGAGGAGAGCCCAGGAGTGCTGGCTCTCACGCCCCAACTCTGACTAGCGCTCACCCCTTCCCACAGAACCCAGGAGTCCAGACCCCCCATCCCTGGCTCTAACTTCTAGCCCACGCTCCCTCGGTGAGAGGCGACTGCAGTGGATGCCTGAGGAGCTGACTGAGGGGCCCACGTAGCTGTTGGGGGTGGGGAAGCGGGGGGATACTGTCTCTGACGCTGTGGGCAAGCGGCGTCATTCCCATCAGGGCCGAACAGCTGTGCCCCCGGGCTGAGCAGGCCCCTGTGGCGCCGGCACGCTCCGTCACTCATCCGACAGCTGGGCCTTGGCCTGGAGGAAATGACCTCTCTGGTGCTAACAGCTGCTCCCCGAGCCCGGAAGGCAGCACCAGAGCATGGGAGGAGGGGGACCCTCTCATGGGTACCTGGGAAGGCAGGGCCAGGCTGGGGAGAGGGGTGTGAGAGCAGGGGCAGGGGGAGTGTGGATGGAGGGCAGACAGCCTGTGAAGGGCCCCTGGCGGGAGTTTGCCTGTGAAGAATGGTGGATGCTCACCACCTGCTGGAGGCGCTATAGACCACCAGCTGCCCCCTGCCACACCCTGGCTGAGATGCCTGGGGGGCGGGGGTGTAGAACCCCAAGAGGGGCCCCCGCCTGGCTGAGATGTGGGGTAGGGACTCGCCCAGCTGAGATGCCAGGGGTGGGGGAGTTGGTAGAACCCTGGGTGGGGAACTCACCCGGCTGAAATGCTTTGGGGGTAGAACCCCAGGTGGGGGGGGGGTTCCCTGGTTGCAATGCCCGGGGGTGAAATCCCCTCTGCCCCTCTTTGGCGCCTTGCGGGGTTTGTTTATTACTGACACTTTACCATAAAACATAGATTTAATTTCAAAAATAACCCTTTCTTTGTACAAATAAATAGCTTCCGAGAAGCGTGCCCCCAAGGGGTAGCCTGGAGACCCCCTCCCCCAAAGGAATCGGCTCCCTCTGGTGGCTGTTTGACAGGGAGCCGAAGCTGCTGGGGCTGGCATGGGGGCCCAGAAACAGGCCTGGGGGCCCAGGGTTAGAGCCCTTTAGGACCCAGCTCTGCCAAGAAAGGAAAGCCCAGGGGGAGGCTGTTCCTTCTAGCTGCCCATGCCCAGGCCCTGCCCTGCCAAGGGGCACACAGCTGCAGTTTGCCTTAGCCCCATGAGGTGCAGGGGGGGCTGCATTTCAGCCCCATGGAGCCCCTGCATCAGCTGGGGGGCTGGCCCAGACTCCAGGGTGCGTGGGAGGTGGAGGGGACCCCTTCAGTCCTGGCTGCCCCCCTGCCTAGGGAAGGCCCTGCTGTGAGGAGCTGGCTTTGAGGTCCTGGCAGTCTCCATGGCAACAGGCTGTGCCAGGCCGGGTCCTGCTTGCTGTGCTGAGGGACTCGGCCGGCGCCTGGCTCTGGTGCTGCCACGTCTCCAGGCTGGCGCTGAGTAGGGACCCCCGGCCGGCTCTCCTCTCTCCACCAGGGGCCGGCTGGGGGCAGCGGGGGCCGCGTTAGGTCTGCAAAGCTGCCAGTGCCAAGGCGATGAGGCCGGGCATGCTGCGGTACAGCGAGTCGCTCTCCAGCCCTACCAGGGCGGGGAAGGCAGTGGCTTTCCCGCCAACCGTGGCCCGGACCCGCGCCCTGTACAGCCCCTTGGCGTTCTTGGAGCCCAGGTCCACCAGGATCTGTGGGGAGAGGGGAACAGTGTGAGGGGGGGTGGGGGCGCAGAGCCGCGAGGGAGCCCCCAGCGGCACAGTGACCCGGGGCGGCAGGTGCTCCAGGCTGCACAACGCCTGGGCTGGCAGAACTGCCCTGAGCATGAGCTGGGGACCTGCCTGCGTCTGGAAGCCGCCTGCCCCACTGCTGTGGGTTGCAGCTGGCTGACAGCCCCTGAGGGGAGCTGGGCTCAAGGGCTCCTCTGAGGGGTGGCGCCTGCCCCATCCCTGGCAGTGGGGTTTGAACCCAGGCTGCACGGAGATAAAGGCTAAATGGCTCAGCCCCCAGCTGGCACCTGGAGCCGCCACCAGGAGGGGGACAGAGACCTTCCCCAACTAGGGGATGGGGCAGTGCTAAGGGGCATGGGGGGGGGGGCAATGTGGGGAGTGGGGAAATTGTTGGGTGGGTATCTCATTGGCAATAGCCCTTGCAGCCCTGCAGGGCCCAGTGGGAGCCAGGGTGTGGTGCTGGGGGCTGGCCCAGAGCAGTGGCCCTACAGCGGCCGGCCAGCTCCCTGCGTCCCCGCGGGGCATGGCTCACTCACCTCCTGGAAGGTCATGGCCAGGTCCCGCTCCGGCACCTGCAGGACCCAGCGGTAGAGCTCCCGCACGGCGCGTACCTGCAGCGCTGCCTCCTGCAGCCCTGGGCAGCCTGTGCCAAGGGGGGGAGGGACAGTCAGAGCACTCCCCGAAATCCCCCGGCTGGTGGAGAGTCAGAGCGCCAGGAGCTGGTCCTACGGGCCTGTCCCCTGCCACCCAACTGCTGGCATTTCCCTGGCGCCTTTCATCTCAAAGGGGCCAAAAGGGCTTGACATGCTGTACTGGCTGGGCAAGGATCGCTGCAGCCACCTCTGGGGTGGAGGGTGGCCAGTGTGCACAGCAATGTCACACAGCCATTCGGTGGGGGGAGCAAAGACCCTGTTTCCAGCTAAGAGGGCAGGGGGGTTACCTGGCACATGGGGCCAGGGCACTGGGGTTAACAACCCCCTAGCCTGGCACAGCCCTACCCCTGGGGTCCTGACCCACGAGGGGGAACAGGTAAGCTTGGCCCCTGTACCCCTGGGCTGGAGAGGGCAAGGCCTGGAGGGGGCATCGGGCTCATCCGAGTGGCACGGGGCCCTGTGCGCTGAGCCCAGCTGCCAGGAGGGGTGTAGGGGTGGGCTCAATATGGCTTTGTCCCAACAGGGCATGGTGGAGGCTAGGCACCTCTTGGCTGCAGCAGGGGTCCCAGTGCAACCCTCCCCCCTTAGCCTGGGCGGGGGGAGCCTGGGCCCTGTGCCACACAACCGCTGTGGCAGGGGCATACCTCTGCGATCGCCTGGTCCCTCGTCACTGGGGAGGGCTCCCCCCAGCTCTCGCCTGGCCCGCAGGGACGGGCCCCCAGCAGCCGCAGATCCTGCCACAGAGAAAGAGAGAGAGGCTCCAACCACGCCGCGGGGAAAGGGCAGGCTCCCCCCGTCCCCATACGCTGCTAGTGCACCCCCAGCAACACAATGCAACGGCACCCTGAGCTGGCACTGGAGCACCCTAGACCATCCGAGGCCAGGCTGCACAGTCCAGGGCCAGGCCCCGTGGCATGAGGCAGGGCAATGCCATGGCAGATCTAACCGGGCACGGCTGTGCCTTGCACCCCCCGCCCCCATGCGAGTAACTAGCTGGGGCGAGCGCCCCAAGACATGCCCCCACCTCACCCCGCCGCAAGCACTTACGGTTCAGCGGGGAGGCAGCTCCCGGCAGGGGCCCTGCTCCTCGGGCCCCCAGCTCAGCCCGCAGACGCTGGAGAAAGGCCCAGCCATGCCCCTTCAGCGCCTCCACTGCCCCCTCGGCCTGCTGAACCGGAGAGACGCAGGGAGTGAGCCGGGCCCGCCTGGGCCACGGGGGGCACCCGTCGGCAATGCCAGCGACACCGACCCCAGGTAGTGCTGGGCGCTATGAGAGCAGGAGGCTCCCTGCGGCTGTGGGGCCTGGGGCCTGGGCCAGGGACGTCAGGAAGGGGGTGGGGATGAAGGATGGGGCCTGTGCTGGGGATAGATGAGGTGGGGGGGAAGATGGGGTCAGGAAGGAGCTGTGGGGGTGGGGGAGTGTGGGGATCTGTGCTGAGGTCAGGCAGGGAGAGGGTGGATTGATGGGGTCAGGTGGGATTTACAGCTGTTCCTGCCCCAGGGCTAGGGCCTCAGCAGCCTGGGGGGGCTGGATTTGGGGTCCAGCTGAGTGGGGGGGCCAGGTGCCCAGGGGCATCCTCAGGCTGCAGTGCTGCCCTCTTTGGAGAGGCTGGGGGTCCCCCTGTCCCAATCAGAGCCCCCGCCCCCTTACCTGCAGGAAGAGCTGCTCCTCCCCACGGAGTTGCCCAGCGGCCAGTGCAGGAGCTGGGGGGGCCATGTCGCCCCCAGCCATGGCGCTCAGCTTCCCCACCCAGTCCTCCAGCGTGGGGCCCATGGCCTGGAACAGCGCCAAGAAGGGTGGGGGCTGGGTCCTGCGACAAGGGGCAGGGTGAGGGGCAGGGAGATGCAGCCCTGCCACGGCCAGCAGCAGAGCATTGCGGGGCGGGGGGGGTGTCCCAGCAGCCCCTGGGATGCGCCAGACAGCACCAGCCCAGGGGACTGTAACCCTGCAGCCAAACCCTCTATTGCCCCCCTTCGAGTCAATTCCACCCCCACACGCCCAGCCTGGTGGGACCGTGCCCGCCGCGGAGCCTGGCTCCTGTGGCCGGCTGGCTGTGCGGGGATGTCTGGGGTGAGGGAGGGGTGACACATGCCCCCTGGCACTGGCCTGAGCCCCACAGCCTGTCCCCCCTAAACCACAACAGGCCTCTTCCCCCCACAGCCCCTGATCCCGAGCCCCACGTCTGGCCCTGCCCTCCCGCCTCCCCCCACTCCCTCGCCCTATGGCTGGCACCTCTTCCCCCCTCCCTGATCTCACGCCGGGCCCCGCCCAGCCCTGGGACTGGCTTTACCTGCTGGGGGTGCTCGGGAGCTCTTCAGGGCTTGCCTGCCCCTCGGCCCCCTGCCCTGGGGGGACGATACAGGATTCAGTCTCGGCAGCGGGGGGCGTGGGGGGCAGGGTGAGGGGCTGGCAGTGTGTGGGGCAAGTAGAGGCCATGCTGCCTTGGGCGTGTGCCAGGGAGCTGGCCTGGTGCCCCAGCACAGGCCCAGCCATGGGCTGAGACAGCCCCCGTGCAGGCAGCTGGATGCTGGGGGGGGGGGGCAGCCGGCTCCCAGAAAGACCCTGCACCCTGCAGCGCTGAGGAGGGACAGGAGGTGCCAGGCTGTAGCTGAGGCAATTGGGGAGCCCATACGGGGAGTGCCTCCAAAGCCCCCAGTGGAGGTTGGGGGTGGGATCAAGGTTCCCTAAGCAGAGCGAGTGGGTCCCCCTATATCCCCGTGCGGGCACAGAGCTGGGATGTGGGGATCCAGAGGCAGGATATGGGAGGTCTGGGTCGGGAGTCCCTGCCGTGGCAAGGGCGGGGGAGGTGGGCAATCCAGGGGGCAGGGGTCCCTGCCATGTTCTGGATGGGGGAAATGTGGGGGGCTGGTACCTGCCATGGCCTGGGGAGGTAGGAGACCCAGGGGGCAGGGGTCCCTGGTGTGGCCTGGGTGGGGGAGGAAGGAGATCGGGGTGATGGAGGTCCCTGGCATGACCTGGCCGGGGGATGTGGGAGATCTGGGGGGGGGGGCCCTCCCTGCCATGGCGCAGCGGGGGGGGGGGGGGGGGGATCGGGGGGGGGGGGGGGTCCCTGGAGTGGCCCGGGTGGGAGATCTAGGGGATGGCAGATCTGTGGGGCAGGTACCTGCAGTGGCCCGGCGAGCCCGGACGGGGAAGAGGTGCCCGTAGAGCTGCTCCATGAAGCGGGGCAGGGTGTGGGTGAAGAAGGCGAAGTCCACCTGGTTTCGGAAGAACTCCTCGGCCCGGCGCAGGAAATCCAGCAGCATCTGGGCGTAGGAGCGCAGCTCTATGAGGAACGGGTGTGATGTTATGAGTGTGACAGGGCCAGAAAGAGTTAATTACCTCCCAGACTGACCTGACCCATGGCCGAACTTTAAAGACTAGTTAGGAAGATCTGTAAATGAATAGAGCTTTGAAATGCAGCATTGTTAGAGGTAGAAGAGGAGCTGTTTACTCAGGTCTTGGGATGTAAGCAAACAAGTCTTGTCTATTACTATGGCTTGGATTCAAAGATCAAAAAAGGAGTATTACCATTTAGGAAGACACTTGAGTGAAATAGTATTATTGGCTATGTCTCTTTGAATCATAGAATATCGGGGTTGGAAGGGACCTCAGGAGGTCATCTAGTCCAACCCCCTGCTCAAAGCAGGACCAAGCCCCAACTAAATCATCCCAGCCAGGGCTTTGTCAAGCCTGACCTTAAAAACCTTTGAAGGTTGTGGTAACCTGTATCTGAACTGTTTAATGGATAAATTACCCTGTGCTAATTGCCATGATGTTTAGGAGAAGGAAAGTTAAGCCTATTGTTTTCTCAGGCCAAAAGGCTGCTGGTGATGTATAAAGATCCTGGGACGCCGATCCTTCATCTCAGTTTTGCTTTGTCACACTGAATATGGACATTGGACTATAACCTGTGGACTATTTCTAAAAGGACTTTTGGCAACTACCTGAACCTCAAGAATTGAACTAAAGTCTGTCTGTATATTGATCTTTTACCCAACACTCTCTCTCTTTTCTTTTTTAATAAATTTTAGTTTAGTTAATAAGAATTGGCTATAAGTGTGTATTTTGGGTAAGATCTAACTTATCACTTGTCCTGGCTCTGGGGTTTGGTCCTTTAAGATCAGGAGAACCTCTTTCTTTTACAGGGGTATTGGTTTTCATAACCAGTCATCTCCATAACGAGTGGCACTGGTGGTGATACTGGGAAACTGGAGTGTCTAAGGGAATTGCTTGTATGACTTTGTGACGAAGTGGGGGATTGTCTTGTTTTTTCCTTGTTTTTCCAATGGTTTGCATGCAGAGGGGGTGGGACTCAGTTTCCCTGGGTGTTACTGGTTTAATGAGGTGATGGGAGAGGGAGTTTGTTGTTACAGAGGACCAGCGAGGGAACTTGGGACCCCAGCCAATGGCCTGGAGAATGGACACCCCAGCGACTGGTGACCTGGTAACCCAGAGGCCCAGCTCAGGAGTCACAGCCAGGTTCTGGCTGGGGGAGGACAATGGGTTGCGCAGAGAGGACCCCGGTGACCTGAGGTTCCAGCCAGTTCCAGCCAGAGGGGGCCAGAGGACAGAAGTGAGGAGAGGAGGCCCAGGCGACCCTGTTTACCTGGAGAGAAGACAATGGACAGAGGCGGGGCTTGGGGCCGGGGATCTCAGATGCCCAGCTGGGAAGCAGGGGGGCTCTGGGCTGGAGAAGGGGAGCAGGCAGAGCCCACCTGGATGCAGGGAAGACTGGGATGTGCTGTGCTGAGGGAGGCCAGGCCTGAGGACCTGAGAGTTTCCTGTGCTGTGTTCAAATGCTCAATAAACCCTCCTGTTTTACGCTGGCGGAGAGTCACTCCGGTCTAGAGAACAGGGTTGTATCGTCCCCTTCGGGGGGTGGAGGCCCCGGGGATCCAGAGCGAGTGGACTCCCTGAGGGGGCCCACAGCAGAGACAGACGTGCTAAGGCTCAGAGAGGTGCGGCTTCAGGATGTGGAGGAGCTTAACCCCGAGAGAGAGTGGAGCCCCGGGAAGGGCTGTCTCACTGAAAGGGGCACCCCCCACCCACGGACCGCACGGGGCCACGAGTGGGCACGACCTGTGAGTCCGTGACAGACTTATGGTTAGCCAGTGGGGTAAAACCAAAGTCTTCTCCATTTGGCTGGTTTGGTTTGCCTTGGTGTGCAAAGCAACCCCTGTCTTGGGCTGTCACTGCCTTGCTCTAAGCAATTTGTCCTGAACTGGTATCTCAGTGGTGTCCCACCAGAGGCAGCATTGTTACAACCGGGATGTCCCCCAGTGCCCCCGGAGCCTGGGCCCACAGAGCAGCTGGCATTGCCCTCACTCAGCAAGGCCCTTGTCCCTTTAGCTGCGTGGCCTGGGCCTGGGGCACCCTGTGTGCCCTCCCTGTCCTGCTCAGCCCCTACAGCACATTATCAGCCGCCCCATTAGCTATAGGACCCCAATCTCACCCCCTGGCCCTGCTCTGCTCCCCCTGCCCTTCCCTCAGGCGGCCCCATCTGCAGGGTGGGAGCAACAGAGGGTAGCTCTGACCTCGGGGGGCAAGGGGTTGGTGCCAGGTTGTGGGCATAAGCTTGAGGCCTGACGAGTGCTGAGGGTCAGAGTCCCTGGGCCACGGATCACGCCAAGAGCTCAGGGTGTGTGTCCCAGGCCTCCCAGCCCGATGCCCCCCAGCCCACAGGCTCTGCGCCCTGGCAGCGCCCAGCCCCTCCCGGCCAGCGCCACTCACCACATCTCCTCCTCTTCATCCTGCAGGTCTCCTCGGCGACCTGGGCACAGGCAGCCTGGCCTTGGGGCGGGGCGCACGACTGGGCATAGAAGGAGCACAGGTGGGCGAGCTCAGCGCGCTGGCGCTCGCCGGGCAGCTGGGATGTGGCCAGCAGCTCGAAGCAGGTGGGCTCTCTGCTCTCGGGTGATTCTGGGGAGGGCAAGGGGCTAGGTGTCAGGGACAGAGAGAAAGGGCCACACCCCTGGGCACCGCCCCACCCCTCCCCTGGGGGACCCTCGCATGCTGCCCCAGCCCTCCCCAGGGGGGACCCCTGGCACCACCCCCTGGGGGACTCCCGGGCGTTGCCCCACCACATCCTCCTATCCTGCTTACAGACACTCAGGTGTCCTAGTGGCTCAGTTCCCTGCCCTGGCACTGCCATCTGGGCCCTCTTCCCCCCTATGGCTGACGGTGCCCTGCAGTGCCTGGTCCCAGCTAGCCAATGCCTATTCCTCCATGGGGTTCAGGCTGCTCTGCCCTGGCACGTGCCCTCCGCAGCCCTGCTGCTGAGCCGGCCATGGCACTCACTGTCCATCTGGCGGCGGATCCAGTCGGAGAAGGCCGTCACGCGGGTGTACACGCCCGGCTTGCCCTGTTCCCCACAGCCGTCCCCCCACGACGTGATGCCATACAGCACGGACTGCTGCGACCCGGACTCCTGGCACGTCAGGGGCCCGCCCGAATCTCCCTGGGGGAGAAGCAGCCACAGGCTGGCATGAAGCATGGGCAGGGGTGGGCAAAGAAGGGACCAGTTCTAAGGTCCCCCAGGAGCACGTGGCCTAGGAAGCCCCTCTCCACCCAGCCCCATCCGGCCATTGGCCATTTTGGGTAGAGGGTAAACTGAGTCATGGAGCCAGGCAGGCCCTGGCCAGCAGCTGAGCCGGCAATAGGACCTAGGAGTCCTGGGCTCCTAAATGGTCAAGATTAAGGGAGCCCCCCTGCTGTGCCCTGCCCCAGCCAGGCAGCCCCCCCCCATGCCTGGCTCTGCCAGCAGGTCACGCTCAGTGGAGGGATTCCAGCCTGGTGTGTGCCAGCCCCAGCAGGCACCAGCTCCCAGTGGTGGATCGCAGTGGCACCGCCGGCCTTGGGACTGGCTACTCCATGCCTGGCCCACTGGGGAGGGGGCATCCTGGGACCCCCCCAGCCGTTACCTGGCAGGAGTCGATGCCGCCGGCCAAGTAGCCGGCGCAAAACATGGCATTGGTGAGCAGCTCCTTGCCCAGCGCGCTGCGGCAGGCGTCCTGGCTCAGCACGGGCACCCGAGCCTCCA
Organism: Terrapene triunguis; assembly: GCF_002925995.2. NCBI lineage: Eukaryota > Metazoa > Chordata > Testudines > Emydidae > Terrapene > Terrapene triunguis. Next base: position 44,686,350 of record NW_020664439.1, read on the forward strand.
TCACCACCTCGGCCGATGGCCCCTCTGCCAGGGCAAAGAGCAAGTCATGGGAGGGGGCTGCTGCCCCCACTGTGCCCCCCACCCCTGCGGTGCCTGGGCCTAGCGCCCGGGCAGCAGGGAGCCATCCCCGGCCCGTCTGCAGCGCCAGGGCCATCCCCGCTGGGGGGCAGGCCGGGCAGATAGGAGCTGTGCTGGGGGCGCGAGGGCAGCACCCGGGGCTGGCCCAGGGCAGCACCTGGCTGCTGGGTTGGCTGAGATGCCGGATGCCCTGTCCCAGCTTTGGGGAGATGTCCGGGTCGCTGGGGCCCACTGGCCTCCAGAGGACGCTGCTCCGGCAGGGAAAGCGCCTGGACCAATCCCACTGCCCTGGCAGGGGGCCCACCAGCAGGGGGCGCAGGAGAGCGCTGGGCGGCACTGGCCCCGGCCCCGCCCCCCACCTACCTTGGTAGAGGGACCCCCAGCCGGCGATGTAGCAGGGCGTCCCTGGGCCGGGCTCCTCGGGACCGTCAGGCAGGCACACCGGGCTCAGCCATGCCGAGGGGGCCACCGGGCGCCCCAGCTCCAGCAGCGCCATGTCGCTGTGGAAGGTCTTGGGGTTGAACTGTGGGGGAGAGGAGCAGGGGGTCAGGGAGTGGGGGGTGGTCAGGGTGCTGGGGGAGTGGGATACTGGGGGCAGTCGGGGCCTCGGGTGGGCAGGGGGGATAGGTGGCACGCTGGGCACAGGCGCCTGGGGCAGGCAGGTGGGGGACATGCTGGGGAGCCCTCCTCTTACCTTGGGGTGGGTGATGATGCGGTTGACGGGCAGCACCTGCTCGCCCTCGTCCCACTTGGCGAGATCGTAGTCCCCCACCACCACCGTCCAGGCCAGCTCATTGCGGTTCCTGCGGGGGGGTGGAGCAGGGAATGAGGGGGGGCAGGCTGTGACGAAGTGGGACTGTTCTTAATGTTTCCTCTGAATACTGTGTGAGTGCCTCAGTTTCCCCTATGCATTTCTTAAGTCTCCAGTGTGCATAAATGGCCGACACTCTGTATCCTGGCAACAAATGGCCAGGGCCCTTCCCCCTGCAAGGGAAAAGCTAAAGGTGAACAAAAAGATCAGGTGACCTCCTGGCCCGGGAAAGAGACAAAGGCCAGAGAGGAGGGGCTGGAGGGGTTTCAGTTTGGAGCTGGCTGGGGGTTGTCTGGTTCGCTGGGCCCCAGAATGGACCCGGCTGAGGGGTCCTGTTCTCTGTACCTACAAGCTCTGTTTTAGACCGTGTTCCTGTCATCTAATAAACCTCTGTTTTACTGGCTGGCTGAGAGTCACGTCGGACTGTGAAGTGGGGGTGCAGGACCCTCTGGCTTCCCCAGGACCCTGCCTGGGCGGACTCGCTGTGGGAAGCGCATGGAGGGGCAGAGGATGCTGAATGCTCCAAGGTCAGACCCAGGAAGGTGAAGCCGTGTGAGCGTCTTGCCCTGAAGACAGTCTGCTCCAAGAGCGAGGAGGCTCCCCAAAGTCCTGACTGGCTTTGTGGGGAGCAGCTCCAGAGCATCGCCCGGGGACTCCGTGACACAGGCAGAGCCAGGCCCCCTCCCGCTCCCCCCACAGGGGATCTGGCCCCAGGCACCTCTGCCAGCTGGGCCCCTGGGGCTCCCCGCCCTGGGGCTCAGCTGCCCTGCGCCAGGCACCTTCCCCCCATCAGGGGGCAGCAGGGCTAGGCCCGAGCAGTGGCTGGGCAGGGTGGCGTGGTGAGGGGGAGGCTGCCCCATTGCCTTTGGGAGCCGAGCTGCACAGGAGCCGTGCCCTGTGGCTGGGGCAGCCCAGCCCGTCTCTGCCCTGGGCTGGCACCGGCCAGCTGCCCTCAGTGCTCCCATGGGAGAAGCCCCCGCTCCGCGCCCCCTGGGACTAGCCCCAGCCATACCCGGCGAAGCAGTGCGCAGCCGTGAGGACCCAGGTGGCCCCCACCAGCACCCCGCCGCACATCAGCTCCCCGCCCAGCCGCACCGAGACCAGCCAGGGCCAGGCGCCCCGCGGGGCCACGCTGCCCCCCACGATCTTGCCCTTGGCTGCTGTGGCATTGGGTGCCACCACCCCCCGGCCACACGTCCCTGGGGAGGAAGAGAGAGAGAGAGAAGAGATCAGATGTGGGGGAGGGAGGAGGCTCCCCCACAGCTTTGCCAATGCCCCTCACTCCCGACCCGCAGCCCCCTGCTATCCTTGTGCTACATGTTTCATGAGACAAGAGGCTCAATTGGGCCCCAATATTCTTGGGTGCCACCAAGGGCCCAGCCTTGGGCCCCTCTCCAGGCCCAAACTAGGTGG
>NW_020664439.1:44688661-44705170 GCF_002925995.2 Terrapene triunguis
AGAGAGAGAGAGAGAGGAGCCTGGTCAGCCCTAGCCCATGGCCCTGACTGCCAGCCCCTTCGGCCTGGGGGGCGGCTCCAAGCCCCCTTGCCTCCCCTTGGGGCTGCTCTCGCTTCCGCTGCACCTCAGCCACGCCCCCTCCCTACCCCTGGCCACGCCCCCCCCAGGCAGGGGGATCCCAGAGCACAGTTCCACCTCTCTTCTCCCCATTGGGCCTCTATGTGACTGAGGCCCCAGAGTGCAGGGACCAGACCAAAGCGGGACAATGCCAGGCCCAAGCAGCCGGGGAGATCATAGAATATCAAGGTTGGAAGGGACCTCAGGAGGTCATCTAGTCCAACCCCCTGCTCAAAACAGGACCAAGCCCCAGACAGATTTTTGCCCTAGATCCCTAAATGGCCCCCTCAAGGATTGAACTCACAACTCTGGGTTTTAGCAGGCCAATGCTCAAACCACTGAGCTATCCCTCCCCCCAACATGGGGGTGACCTGGGTCCTCCTGCCCGCCTCGGCCTCTCCTGCAGTAGCTGGCCCGGTCCAATCCTGCGCATGGGGATCCCTCTGCCTGGGATTGGCTCGCCCTGGGCGTGGGGCCTGTCTCTCCCCCTCGGGGCTCAGGTGATTGTGGCTGCTGTCCCCGCTGGGTGGGATCCCGTCCCATGCCTGGCGGTGAGGGGCAGCGGGTGATGGGAGCCCCCCCCACCGGCGCTCCGGGGCAATGGCATTCCAGCTGGCGAGCCAAGCAAGTAGCCAGCAAGGAGGGTCTTTCCCCTGTTGTGCCTGAGCCTCACAGAGCATGTGTGCGGAGCCACACTGCCCCAGGGGGTCCCGAGATGGGGCCCACCCTCACCCCAGGGCAAGCTGGCACACAGAGGGCGAAGGGGCTTGCCCATGGTCCCAGGTGGGCACGTGGCAAAGCGGAGTCCTGGCTCCCCTGTGTGCATTGTGTGCGTTGCAGGTCGGACACACAGGGCGCTCCCCTGCGGCAGGGCGCGGCGCCCGGGTTTCAGGCCAGCCGCTTCCAGGCCTATAGAGGCTGAGTACAGAGTGCCAGGCTCTGGGAGTGGGGGAGAGCTGAACTTGGGATCCGGTTCAGCCTGTCTGGGCACCCCCCGCCCCCCAAACGACAATGGGCTTGTCAGGGCTTCGCGCCACAACACGGGCATGTGCTGGGCACCGGGCATGGCGCTTAGCAACCAGACTCACTGCAGGCAAGGTGCCCTGCCCCTCCAGTTGGGGTTGGATATGCATTTGCACTGGAGGGGCGTTGCATTGGCAATGGGGTGTGTGCATTGGGGGGTTGTTTGCATGGGGGGGGTGCCTTGGGGAATTGCATTGAGGGGTGTGTGACGTTGTGCCGTCTATATGGTTTTATAAAAACATGATAATAAGTGAATATAATGTAACTGGGATATGCTTCATGCAAAAGGTCTCTTGTAAGGTATCATTACAAAGCTTATAATCTACTGAGTGTGGTCATCCTATTTGTATAAATGTACCACTCTTGTATCTAAAACTAGAAATATGAAATATAACTCTGAGGGCCTATTGTAATTATGCAAAGTGTGGGCCATTAATGGTGGTTTGGAATCTTAATAACTCCCATTAACCAGGACCATTGTCTGCAGATGGCTGTTTACCTGTGAGTCTTCCTGTATACGTGTGTGCTGGCAAGTGGGTAATGAAGTCTTGCGGTGACATGTCACCTGACCTGGAATCCATCTTTAACCTGGTGCTTTTCCAGTGGGGTGGGGGGCAACCCAAAGGGACAAAGGTTCCCGCCTTATGCAAAAGATATATAAAGGGGTGGAAGAGAACAAAAAGAGGGAGGGGGCCATCATGAAGAATCCCCTAGCTATCACCTGAGCTGGAACAAGTGCTGTACCAGGGGAAAGAATTGTGCCCAGGCCTGGAAGGTGTCCAGTCTGAGGAAAAAACTTACTGAAGCATCTCTGAGGGTGAGATGATCTGTATTCAGTTTGATTAGACATAGATTTGCGCATTTGATTTTATTTTGCTTGGTGACTTACTTCATTCTGTCTGTTACTAATTGGAACTACTTAAATCCTACTTTCTGTATTTAATAAAATCACTTTTTACTTATTAATTAACTCAGAGTATGTATTAATACCTGGGGGAGCAAACAACTGTGCATATCTCTCTATCAGTGTTATAGAGGGTGAACAATTTATGAGTTTACCCTGCATAAGCTTTATACAGGGTAAAACGGATTTATTTGGGTTTAGACCCCATTGGGAGTTGGGCATCTGAGTGCTATGGACAAGCACACTTCTGTGAGCTGTTTTCAGGTAAACCTGCAGCTTTGGGGCAAGTGATTCAGACCCTGGGTCTGTGTTGGAGCAGAAGGAAGTGTCTGGCTCAGCAAAACAGGGTGCTGAAGTCCTAAGCTGGCAGGGAAAACAGAAATAGAAGTAGTCTTGGCACATCGGTTGGCAGCTCCCAAGGGGGTTTCTGTGATCCAACCCGTCACAGGATGCATGCATGTGTTTGCAGGGGGGTATTTGCATGGGGAGAGGGGTTGTGTTTGCATTGTGTGTGGTTGCATTAGCGGGTTGCATGAGCGGTGTTTGCATTGCGGGCTTGCTCTGGGGGGTGGCCTGCGTGTGTTTGTGTCAGTGAGAGTCCACTGCCTTTTACAGGGGCGCTCAGGTTCCCAGGAGCTACCTCAGAGCACGGCCCGGGACCCCAAGGGCCAATCCAAGGCTCCCCATGAGGGGCTCCGCCCACCCCTTCGCCTGGGAATTCCCACCCAAGAAGCAAGGCAGGGTTTGGCTGCAGTTGCTGAGGTTCAAGGATGAGCCCACCCCGGACCTTGTATTTTCGATTACTCTGCAAAAGCCAACAGGTGCATGCAGGGTGGGGCCAGCTCCCTCCCCGATACATCTTCCCCTCGGCCCTTCCTGCTCCCAGCAGTGCCCCCCACGGGCCTGACCAGCCCCTGCAAAAAGCCCAGGGCGGCCACCATGAAACCCACCAGGATGGGAGCCCCGAGCCATTGCAACGAACCACACAGCCCCGGGGACCCCGGGGGGGGGGGGGGGGGGAAGGAGGGACCGCAAAGGGGTTTGCCCACTGTCCCAAATGAGCAGCAGACAAAGCTGGGAATATAGGACCCAGGAGTCCTGGCTCCCAGCTGCCCTGATTTAACCATTAGATCCTACTCCCCTCTCAGAGCCAGGAATGGGACCCAGGAGTCCTGATTCCCAGCCCCCCCGCCCTAACCACTAGACCCTACTCCCCTCCCAGAGCCAGGAACGGGACCCAGGAGTCCTGGTTCCCAGTCCCCCCGCTCTAACCATTAGACCCTACTCTCCTCCCAGAGCCAGGAACGGGACCCAGGAGTCCTGGTTCTCAGAACCACCCCCCCCACACACCCCCTTGGCAGCTGCACCAATCCTGTAAGCAAAGCCCCCAGGCAACAAACGAGCCCCTTGCCTGGAGCCTGGTTGCCCGGCGGGGCTCTGCCTGGGCTGAGCAGGGACTGGTGCCCCACCGGCGCCCGCACTCACCTTGCAGGACGCTGGCTGGCAACTGGTGAAGCTCCTTGCCCACGGGGGCGCCAGCCGTCAGCTGCAGGAGGCAGACCAGCGGCAGCAGCATGGTGTGGCAGGTGGGAGCGCTAGGCTGGTTCTGGGCCGGCTCTTCCCCTCTGCCTGCCTGGCCGCTGGGCCGGGAGCTGGGGTCCCCCCCTCGCTCCTCGTCTCCACCGCTGCGTGCTCTGGAGCTGACAGGGGAACAATGAGTCCCGGGGCGAATGGCGTTGTATATATACAGTGCCCCAGGGGGGGCCGGGGCCGCGCTTTCCCATGCTGGGGGACACACAAACGGCTGAATTCATTAAGGCAGCGCCCGGCGGTGGTGCCAGGGCCCTGCCGTGGGGATGGGCCGGGAAGGTGCCGGTAAATGGGGGCGGGAGGGGAGCTGATCCAGTTGGAATTCATTAGGGTGGTGAGTTCTCCGGGCCCGGGCTGGCTGGCTTGGGAGCAGGGGCCTGGCTGCAGCCTTCCCCGGGCTGAATGAGCTCATTGTTCCCGGTCCCCGAGCGGGCGGCCCCATCAAAGAGCCCCCTAATGATCACAGGCGACCCGCGGGCCTTGATCATTTTCACGCTTTTAGCCTCGCCAAGCCGCTGTTGTCAGTTCACATCACTGCGGCCCCGGCACGGACTCGGGGCCCGGGCCCCCACAAACGGCCTGGCCGTTAGCGGCTGGGCAGGGGGCTCGGGCTGAGAATGGACTTGTCAGCAAATCCGGCCAAGGCCCCGGGGTTCTGGTGCCGACGCGCCCGCCCGCTCGCCCAGAACGATTTGTGACGCACGGCCTCGCCGTGCCCACAGGCACCCGCGCTGTCCTGTGACCTGTCGGGGAGGTGGCGATGGCAGGGCCTGGGGAGGGAAGGCAGGGCCTGGTGCTTGGGGGAGGACAGTGGAGAGATTCTCACTTGCTCCCTGGGATCCCCACCTGTCCCACACACCTCCCTGGCTCCACTACCCCCCCGCCCCTGTGCCCCCATCACCCCCTCTGAACACTGGGGCTGTTCAGCTTGGAAAAGAGACAACAAAGCAGGGGATGTGCTAGAGGTCTATAAAATCACGACTGCTGTGGAGACAGTGAATAGGGCTGTGTTATTTACCCCTTCACGTCATACAAGAACCAGGGGTCACCCGATGCCATTAAGAGGCAGCGGCTTGAAGACAAAGTAGAGGACATACTTTTTGATCTCATGCACAAATCACCTGTGGAACTCCTTGCCAGGGGATGTTGTGAAGGCCAAAAGTAGAACTGGGTTCAGAAGAGACCTGGAGTAGTTGAGGAAGGATAGGTCCATCGATGGCTATTAGTGAAGATGGTCAGGGACACAACCCCATGCTCGGGGTGTCCCTAAACCTCTGACTGCCGGAAGCCAGGAGTGGAAGACGGGGGTGAATCTCTCCATAACGGCCCTCTTCTGTATGCTCCCCCTGCAGCTCTGGTATGGGCCACTGTCAGAGGCAGGATACTGGGCTGGATGGCCCATGGTCTGAGCCAGGAGGGCAGAGCTCTGTATTTTGGAAGGGCCTGTCACCCATGGGTGCAGGCATAGCCGTCCTTAGGAGCCTGGCCTAGCGTGCTGGGATCCAGGGGCTGCGGGGAGAACCTAGCCCAGCTCAGCAGTGACTGGGAGTCAGGTAGGGTCACTCGCTGTCAGCCTTGCTGGGGAGCCCCAGGGCGGAGCAAGGGTGCCTCCCTGTCAGCAGGGGGGTGCTATCAACCGGGACTTTGGGGGGCAGGGCTGGGCCCCCAGGCAGGGAGCGCAGGGACCATCTGAGAGCCGAGAGCTCCGGGTGCCCTCAGGCCGGCCGCTTGGCACCACGCAGAGCAGCTGTGTGGGGGGCTGGGAGCTCAAGGCCTGGCGAGTTTCAGGAAGCAGGGACCCGAGCAGATCCCGGCAGGCTGGGCCAGGGGGGGTGGGGGGCATTGCCTAGTTCTGTCTGGGCTGGGGGGGGGATTGCCCCGGCCTGTCCGGGGCGGGGGGGGGGGCATTGCCCGGTTGTCTGGGTGAGGCAGACACTGCTCCCTGCTGTCTCTGGGCCAGGGGCCGTTGCCTGGCTCCCCCGTCTCTCTGCCGAGGTGCTGGGGCCTGCAGCCGTCTCTGTCCCGCTCTGCACACAAGCCGGCTGATGATGACATTGCGTTGCCTGGGCCTTAATTGTCCTACAATGTGTCCCTGACAATAGCCGCTTCTCTGGCGGATCAAAGCGCCGCGATTGCCGCGGGTGAGCCAGCCGGGGCTGCTGGCACTGGGACAGGGGCAAAGGGAAAGATGAAAGGCCCCGAACCACTGATGCTGCTTCTGCATGTTCCCACCTCGGCCCCTCCCCGCTTCTGGCGGCCGGCCAGGGTGGGGGGCACGTAAACCCTTCTGCGGAGGGGGGATTTCAGCCCCCCTCTTTGCAGGCTCCGGGTGCCTGGTGAAGGTGCCCAGAACGTGGTCTGTTGCTCTCAGCCCACGTCAGCCGTGCTGTGTCTTTGTCCCTGAACCCGGCTCTGTCCCCCCGTGATACTCCTAGGAGCTGGGACAGAGAGATCGCCAGCTCGGGTGGGAGCAGGGGCCTGGCTCCAATGGGGCCAGGGAAAGGTGCCAGGACTGTATAACACGGGGTTCTTGGGTGACCCTCTCCCCAACCCCCTGCTTGATCCCCTGGGGCGCAGGTGGTATCCCCTAGACATTCGGACCCTCTCCAGTGGGTCACAGCCTGCTCTGGTTTGGACTCCAACCAAGCCCTTGGCCTCACTGATACTTTGTGGCAGTGAGTTCCACTGGTTAAACTGCCATTGGTGACGGCCATGCAGCCGTCTCCCCCTAGCCTGGCCTGCAGCATGTGGCTCTGCTGACCTAGGGAGAATGCGAGACCCCCGCCCTGTGACATGATGAGGGTGCGAGCCCCCCTCCTGCTCCGTGGGGATGGAGCAGAGCCGTCAAGGGCAGAACAGGGCTGGGCCTGCGGGCAGCAGGCTGCAGGCTCCCAGCAGATAGTAGCGAGCCGCATTCCTGTCGGGAGTGACCCAATGCTCAGCGGGTCTCGGTGCGGCTCCGGGCCAAGGGCTGGCCGGCCTGTGAGCCCAGCTCCCCGCCAAGCCCCAGAGATGGTCGCTGGGGGGGGAGGATGGTGGTGTGCTGACTGGGCACCGTGTGGGGGAAGTGTTCCCGGCCGCTGCCTTGGATGGAGAGGCACACCGGTGCCATGCTCTCCCTCAGCCTCTCCGAGTCCCCCCCGCAGCCTGCCCTGTGGGCCCCCACGTCACCCCCACAGCCCCTCACCGACGTGCCGGCCCCGCCCCGTTCATTAGCCTAATTGGCGAGGCTCTCAGCAGCTGTGTCAGTGAGATCATGCTGGTTGTGTGGATCCCAGCCCTGCCGGCCCACCGGCCACCGGCTGGAGCCCCGCGCTCCCCCGGCCTGGCCAGGGCCCCTGGGCACGGTTCGGGGGGTCCCTGCCAGGCCAGCTGCATGCAGCGCTGCTCGGTCATGACTCATCGCCTGGTAATTGGTGTGAGCAGCGGAGCCCAGCGGCTGGCAGGGGAGGCCTGGGAACCGGCCGCAGGGCGAGGGACAATGGAGCGCAGACAATGGCTGCAGGTTCCGCAAACGCCCTCCCGTGACAATAGGGCTTGGGAGGCAGCCAAGGGGGCCCGGGGAGCCAGGAAGGGCTGGAGCCTCCCCGCCAGGCACAGCCCGCGTCCACATGCACAGCAGCCGGGCCCCGGGCGAGAGGACGCTGCTGCCACCTGCAGGCCGACGGCTTGGCCCAGCCGGCCCTTGATGCTGTGCTGCTGGGCCCGCACCGCAGCCCGAGTGCCAGCCTGGCGCAGGGAAAGGTGGCATGGAGCGATCCCCTGCCCAGCCCGGCTCCTCTACCAGCCCAGGGGGAAACTCCCCATGATGGTCCCAGCGCCAGAGAGCAAGTGTGACCCACTGGGGAGTGTTACAGGGTCCCTGTGTGCTGAGCCCAGGGCTGAGGTGGCAGGGGGCTGCGGGTCAGGAGTGAGGGGCACCGACAGAGCTGGGTGTGGGGAGCGCAGGGCAGGGGGCAGAGGACTGAGGACTCTGTCTCTGGGTGGAGGGGGGAAGGACCCCTCAGTCGTACGAGGGAATGTGCAGACTAAAGACACAGATGGGGCATGAGTGTATGGATGGTAAAATAAGGTAACCACGTAACAGTGTTTAGCCCACTGGGTTATCTTTAGTCCATGCATTATGCTTTTCCGGGACGATGGGTAAACATCCTCCCCTTAAAAAGACAAAAAGTGGGGGAATGTAGTAAGTGAAGGCCCTGATAAAGGCCCAGTCTGAGGCCTGAGGCCTGAACTAAAGAAATGGTCAAGACTTTGCTAACATAAAGCAAAGTTAAGCTGTGAGCCAAAGGCAGGCCCTGCTCACAGAAGCTGGCAAGGAAAGGGCTGATGCTGCAAAAAGAGACATACCTAAAAAGTACTGAACACTAGATATTAGAACACTCCTATACTGGAACATGCCACAGGTAACATGGAACAGGCCGACCCATCCCAATGACAGGGGCAAAAGGGTAAAATGATGGATAGAGTTGTTTTAATCGAACCAACATGTACAAGGTGAGAGGCGGCACCTTACTACGTAGAAGGGTTGCACCTTGCTGCGTAGAGGGGTTGCACCTCAATACGTCAGGAGTGATGTGTAACTTGTTTGTACCTGTGTATAAGAATGTATCCCTGGGGTGGTGTCTTTGTCCAGCCGAGGGGGCAGTGGAAAGTCCCGCCACTGACTGAGCTGAGTCCATTGCCGAGCGGCACTTTCTCGTAGTATGCCCTGACTTAGGCTAAGAAACCTACAGGGAACTGCAATTGTGTCAGGGTCGCACTAAACCTGGCCGAGGTGCCTTCGTACCTTACTAGACTCTGTGGTTATTGGGGGGTTCTCTTCGGATCTGCTGTGTCAGCTATCTGTGCAGAGCTGGGGCAGCACACAGAGGGAACACACGCACGCAGCCGAGTGATATCAACAGGAGAAAGCAGAAGCACCACACCGGTAGCATCTGACAACACTACCCACTAGTGGCTGGCTGTAAGAGGGAGGCAGAGCCTCAGTTCGCTCCCCTGGCTCAGCTCTCGGGGGTGGGACCCTAAATCCAAGTTTTGCTCTAAGGACCCTGGCACTGGCGGAGGCTGGTCACTATCCCGGGGCAGGAGCCAGGGTGTCGAGCTGAGCGTCCGGCCCTGCCACTCAGCAGCTGGAAGCCAGGAGGCGACCCAACCCTACCCCTACCAGCAGGCCCCTGGTGTAGTGTGAAGACGTCTGGTCTAGGGGGTTGTGGCCCAGGAATGCCTGAGTTCCAGACCCGCCTCAGCCCCTGGGTGGCCGTGGGATTTCGCGGCGCTGCTCTGTGCCTCAGTTTCCCCTTCTGGCCAATGGAGTGGTGCGTGTCCCCTCCTGCCCAGACGGGGTCAGTGCTTGCGCCATGCATTGACAATGTGCAGCATGTTACTTGCACTGCTGGGGGGCCGGCAGAAGTGGCGCTGTTGGAGACGAAGGACCTGTGCTAATCTGGCCACCTCCTGCTGGGGGCGCCTCACTCTGCCAGGACAGTACTTCGGGCTTGATTCGCTGCTGCCCAGCCCCATGGCTCCTCCTTCACCCCGGGCAGCACGGGGTCACCTTCTCCCAAGTCGGGGGGGCCCCATGCCCCACTGAACATGGGAGCCTGGCCGGGGGGAATAGGGGCCGGCGGCTGCAAAACAGCAACGTGGGACTTTATTCTCAGGAGGGGCTGGCTGGTAGCTAGAGGACAAGGCAGAGTCCAAGCCGGGGGGGGTGGGCTGAGGGGCCAGGGAGAAGGGGCCCGCTGATTTACAGCCGCCGATTGCTGCTCGCCTTTTGTTCCTTGCTTTGTGAAGTAGCTCCACGGGCAGGACTCCGGCAGGGAAGCGCTGGCGTCGGCAGAAAGGTAATTACTCCAATGCAAAGTCCAGGCTGCTGGCGTGACGGGCGGGCGGCCGCGCCGGGGTCTGGGGAGCGGGAGGCATTTTTAATACACTTGTGGCTTCAGAGCTGCACAGCATGTCGAGTGGCCCCCACGCTCTGTCCTCCACGCTGGGGTCGCGTTCCGCCCCAGAGGTGGCTGCATTTCCCAGGCTGGTGTCCGCGGAATAGCCTGGAAGGCGCTGAGCTGGGATGGCCGCTAGGCCCCTCACTGGGAACAGCAAAGCAGGTGGGGAGGCCGGGGCTCGCTGATCGGCGACCCGCTCCCCTCCAGCTGCGCCAACCACAGCGATGCCCGTTCCGGCCTGTTGCCGCGGGAGTGATCCACCGAGTGTGCTGGGAGCCCAGAGAGCTTTGCCATTTGCCCCCTGGTCCTACCCCCGTTTCCCCACCCAGGGGGAAGGCTGTGCGAGAACTGCCATGGTGTGAAATGCAGAGAGTGCCCTCTGGTCTGGCCCAGGCAACCTCCGCCTGCCCAGAGCAGGGCATCCCAGCACGCCGGATGCCTGGGTCCCTTCGTTGTTTTTGACCTGCTGGCAGGTTGCTTGGTGCCGCCTCTCTCCCCCCTCTCCCAGGGTTGTTTCTGATCACTGGAGGGAGTTCCTGGTATCCTGGAGCAGCCGGTGCCACTGCATCCCCCTTTGTCCTCTGCTTGGCCACAGGGTCACTCCCGCTGTGCTTTGGGGCTGCATTGCCGCCTCTGGTTCCTGGCCCTGACCGCTTTGCACGTGCCCCTGCAGCGAGGCCGGCGCTGGCGCGGCGCCGGTCCGGCCGGATATGCCTAGGCTGCCCCACGAGTGGCTGTGTGTGATGACACACTTGTGATGCCCTGGTTCCAGATCAGCCTCGGGGGCCTCCTCCCAGCCACGCCTCTGCAGGATGCGAGGAAGCAGCTGGAAGAGCAGGGTGGCCAGGTCTGAGGGCCAGGCCCAGCACCTGCACTTCCCCTTCTCCCAGGCCGGGCTGGAGCCCCCGGGGCACGTCCTGCTCCCATTCAACTCAGCGACTTCACTGGAGCCCGGATTTCACCCTGGCTGCCGAGTTCCCAGGAAGGCTGCAACTCCACCTCTTTGGCAGTGAATGGCAGCAGCAAGGATAGAACTCAGCCCCCCCGTCCACCCGGCCCTGCCTCTTGAGCTAAAGGAGACTCTCCCTTCCCTGCTAACAGTATAGGGCTTATGACACACAGCCCAGCTGCTCCATTTCTATAAGGTAGGGGATAGCAGAGTGTGGCACCAGCCCCATTCATACCAACCTAGCTGTCTGACTTAGATCAGGTGGCTTCAGGGACTGACTTATGAGGAAAGAATCAAACAGCTCGAGCTGTCTGACTGGGCTGAACACTGTCTAAAAGGAGGGGCATGAAAACAGCCTCCTAATGACTGAGGGCCCAAGGAGGAGGAAGTGCAGGCTATCAGAGGAAAGGCCCTGCACTGAGGTGGATGGGAGCGTGGCACGGCCTCTCTCCCGGGCCCCCAGTGTGTGACTCATTCTTGGAGAGTCCCAGAGGCCGGTGTCCTGCCCTCGGTGAGGGTGTGACTAAATAGGAATTGAGGTAATATTTTTATGAAGCCTGTGTGTGCCTCAGTTTCCCCTATATGTGTGCCTCAGTTTCCCTTATATGCGGCAGTGTTACCTAGTGGTGGTGGGGGGGGGGGCTGGCTGTTTGGTCTCTGCAGAGGCTCAGAGACTCGGGTGAATGGCTCCTGGCTGTCTGGACCTTAGGCCCCCATAGCATGGAGCGTTTGAGAAGACAATGGTAAACCCAATCACTGGGACTTTGACACCTAGCGAGCAACCGCCATGGATGGCCCCCACCTCCCGTGTATGCCCAGCTGGAGAACAAAGGCTGGGGGGGGGGGCGGGGTGAGGTGGAAGTTAAGTGGGGGCTGTGGGGAGCAGTCCGGGCCCACACCTGAACAGGGACCCAGAGAGGTCACCGGTGAGGGGGGGGATCTGGCTGACCAGGATGGCCCAGGCTGTAACTGTCTTTTCTCCGGCCTAACCAAGAAATTGGCGTAGAACCAGCTCCCTAAGAAGGACGTCACAACCCTGCCCAGGGAGAGAGCAGCAGGCGCTGGGAAGCTCAAGAAGGCGCGGCTGATTGCCCAGCTGGAGAAGGATGATGGGTCCACGAAGCAGGTTCCAGACCGAAGCGGGGTTCCAGGAGGGTCTGAGAGCAGCCGAGGCGGCAGCAGGGCGTCCTCAAGCCCCCATTCCCCGTCCTGCAGGGGGTTTTCACGACCTGGCTCCCCATCGACAGACTGGAAGAGGTGGGCGTTGGCGCTGAGAGCGACCGAGGCTAGCAGGCCGTGAGAGGGAGCGAGCGGACCGGGGGAAGCAGCGCAAGTGTGAACTGGAGATGGAGAAGCGGAGGGCCAAGGGGGGAAAGACCACGGGATGCCAGTTCCACAGAGAACCTAGATACCAAACGGTTACCCCAGTTAAAGGGGGGAGATAGATGCCAACCCCAGTGCCTTTGAACAGCTTGTGATCTGAACCAGGGGGACCCTGCGGCGCGGCTTTGCTGTCTCACCCCTTAGTTGGTCCCAAAGGCGGATGGACGGAGTCGATATTGGGGACTCCGAACAGGTCCGCAAGGCTCCACTGCTGACGCCTGAGGCTCATAGGACGAGGTTTCGGGGTGTGCAAAAGACCCAGGGTGTGACCCACCCTGCTGGGAGAATCTCTCTGAAAATGGGGTACAGGTGCCGGGGTGACGGCACGGGAGGATAACCCGGGGGAGATCTGTCCCCACACGCTCACCATGTGCTTACTGGGCAGGAAGTCTAGTGATCTATGTCGTGCCGGAGTTTGTGGGCAGTAGGTCCAGGGAGGAGAGACCCGAAGGGGACTGGCCTGAGAAGGGGAGCCAACAGAGGCATCCCAGAAGTGGGACTCAGGTGAACGCAAAGTGGGGGAGCGGCCGATGTGGGCAGACACCCCCAAGGGAGCGCCGAGCCCTGAGGTGTAATATCTGTAGAAAGCCAGGGCACACGTGGGCAAAAGACCCCAGGGTGAATGACATGAGGGTGGCCCGAGATAGAGGGACTAACTCGGGGGCACAGGGGGTGGCAGACGAGCTCCTGGCACCAGCACACACACCTCCCGTTGGGCTCTCCGGGGCTCAGCCTCACCTGTCCCCCAGTGGGAGTGGATGGTGGTGGCCAAGGGGGAGCCCCCCAGTGGGTGGAGAGATTCTGGGAGGGAGAGACCCCTTGTCACACCGGGTGTGGTACAACCTGCGGCCCAGGAAGGGTCAGGGTGGCTGGGAGCTGGGGTTCTCCTGGGTCTCGGCTTTCACGTCCCGCTGAACTGCGTCACTCTGAGACAAAGTTCAGTCCCTACTCCTGCGCCAGCGGGCTTGGCCTGCAGGCGTGGGTGGAGGTGCAGAGCTGGACTGGCAGGGAGAGGGAGGGGTTCCCCCCCTGGCTTGCAACAGGCTCAGCACAGGAGGCCTCCCTGTCTCGTAACCAGACACCTGGGCCTGTGTGGGGCAGAGGAACGGGCCCCACCCATCTCCACATGAGTCACCTGAAGCCTGGTGCCAGGGAGCTAGCGCAGGGCCTGGGACCCCGGCTGAGCGTGGGGAGACCCAGGCAGGGCAGGACACTGCCAGACCTGGCTGCCCTGCCCTCGGCAGGGGCGAGAGAAGGCCCACGGGACGGGGAAGCAGCTGGGAGGTTTCTGTGGGTATCAGAGACGCCTGGTTAGCAGGTGGCCATGGCGCATTCCCTTAACCCAGAGAGCCCAGCCCAGCAGGAGGGGGGCCCGGGAGAGGCCTCTGCCTTGGGGGTGAGGGCAACAGGCTGACCCCAAAAAGGGAGAGGGGCTCCTGGTATATGCACAGCGCTGGGCTTGGGACACAACTTGGAGGGGGCCTGCCAGTGTCCCGGAGCACCCTGCATCCCTGCCTCAGCCCTGCCCCTGGGCAGCAGAGCCCCAGAGACACGACTGGGTGAAGCCCAAATGCTCAATGGGTCACTCCCTATTCCAGCCTAGGGGTCAGGACCCTCCGGCTGTAGCCAAGGCAGCAGACACACGGAGGCAGATGAGGGGGAGGAGGGAGTGGCAGGACCCAGCCCATTTTCAAACCCAAAGGTTTGGGGGTAGCAAAAGGGCAAAACTCCTCCTGTGCCCCCTGCTGGTGCCATCTAACAGACCCAACCTAAGGGAGGCCGTGACACTGCTCTGAACTGTGCATTGCTGTCACGGAGCGGGGGGGAGTCAGGGCCCTGCACCCCCACTTCCTGCCATTCACCGAGACTCTCAGCCAGCCAGTAACACAGAAGGTTTATTGGCCGACAGGAACACAGTCCCAAACAGAGCTTGTAGGTACAACCAGGACCCCTCGGTCAAGTCCTTCTGGGGGGCAGGGACCTTAGACCCCAGCCCCGTGGCTCCCTCCTGTTTCCCCAGCCAGCTGCAAACTGAACCCCCCTCCAGCCATCTCACTCCCCCCCGCCCCCGCCCGGTTCCTCCTCCAGCCTTTGTCCAGTTTCCCGGGCCCAACCCCCCTCCTGGGTTCTCATGTTACATGCTCAGGTATCTTCCCTCAAGGAAAGTCTCCCATCCCCAATGCAGACAGTCCCAGCACAACTCCCCTGCAACCTTCCCAGGACAAAACTCCCCACTCCCTGCTGCGTCACAATTGCCAACTGGATGTTTGATTGATTAGCAACTGTGCTATAAGGATCTCGGAAGTGCCTGGTAGGACGGCTACCAAGAGGATGTGGCATCTCTGGATAACATTTGTAGGGTCGAACTACTGCAGGGTAAAGCCACCCTGCTCAGTTCAGCCTCGAAGGGGAAAGAGATGGGATCAGGGCCGGCTCCAGGCACCAGCTTACCAAGCAGGTGCTTGGGGCGGCCGCTCCGGAGAGGGGCGGCACGTCCAGTTGTTCATTCAGCGGCAATTCGGCGGACGGTCCCTCACTCCGGCTGGGAGCGAAGGACCTCCCACCGAATTGCCACCACAGATCGCGATCGCGGCTTTTGTTTGTTTGTTTGTTTGTTTGGCTGCTTGGGGCGGCCAAAACCCTGGAGCCAGCCCTGGATGGGATGATGGGGAAATTTCTGTAATATTTTTATGAAGCTTGTGCATGCCTCAGTTTCCCCTATATGCTTTGTTACCTGGTGGGGGGAGGGGGGGAGAAGGGCTGTTTGCTCTCTGCAGAGGCTCCGGTGAATGGCTCCTGGCTGCCTGGACCTTTGACCCCATAGCAATGGAGCCTTTGAGAAGACAATAGCAAATCCAATCACTGGGACTTTGATACCAACGCCAAGCCGCAGTGTTTGCCCAGCTGGGGAATAAAGGCTGGGCAGGGTGAGCTGGAAGTTAAGTGGGGGCTGTGGGGAGCAGTCCGGGCCCACACCTGAACGGGGACACAGAGAGATCACCGGGGGCCTGGGGCTCTGGCTGACCAGGATGGCCCAGGCTGTAACTGTCTTTTCTCTGGGCTCACCAAGGACGCCCTGTGCTGCGTCCTTTGACTAATAAACCCAGCTGGGTGCCAGCACTGGCTGAGCGCCCTGCGGGTGCTGGCGAAGGGCTGCATTGCCCCCTGAGTTTGTACGGGTCTCCCTCAGGAGTCTGCCTCAGTGGGACTGGCTGAGCGGAGCTCCCGGTGGGAAACAGGGGGGCTGCAGGCCCAGAGGCCCAGCCTAAGGAGGCGGTGAAGCCGTGGGGCTCACCATGCAGGAAGATGAAACTCCTCGGGGGTCTGGCACACTGCAGGGGGCCTCCCAGAGACTGTTCCAAAGCTGGGCCCATGACCCCAATCCTGTGGGTCTGTCACAGAGGGCTAGGCTGGCTCTGCCCTATGCGTCTCCTTCCCTGCCTCCCTGGACACATGACACCCAAAAGTGGGCAGCCGTGGGGCAGCCTCTGGCAGGCTGTATGTGCAGAGAGCTGCCTTCCTGGCCAGCCCAGGTGATGCCATCTCTCCCACACCTCTGCTCGCTGGCAGGTCCCGGATCCCACCGAGAGCCAGGGGTGTTCCCCTGCCCCACCCTTCCTCTCCCCAGCGATGGGCTGGTGCGGAGTCGACATGCCCCCTAGCCCTGGCGCCCTTTGCTCCCGTGGGGCCCCTGCCCTGCCAAAGGCCCCCAGAAGCCCTGCGAGAGTGCTGCTGAGACAGGCTGGTCCATACCAAGGCTCACGCTTGGCACAGGGAGCGGGCTGTGCGCTGGGCCCCGGAGCTGAGAGGTCGAGGTGGCAGAGCCAGGCACCGCTGTGAGTGAGAGCCGGGTTTCAGGCCTGATGTTCCCCAGGGCAGGTTCTGGGCACACTGGGCCCCTGGAGTACCCCCTTTGGCTGTGCCTGAAGGGAGGCGTGACCCATCCTGCTCCCTGTGGTGGTGGGGCCGATGGTGTTCATGATGGGGGGATGGCTAGTTACATCGGGGGTTAACGAGAGAGCACAGGTGCCCCCCCGCTCCCCAGGGCAGGGATGTCACCCAAGCTGCTGTATAAGTGTCTCCTCTTGCCCAGGGTGTGTTGATGCCCTGGGCTGGCGACCACGGGGGAAGGAGGCAGAAGCCAGGAGGCATTTGGAGCAGAGTTTGCAGCCCCAGAAAGGTTTGGTTTGTGTTTCTGAGTCTGTGAGCGCAGGAATGGCAGAAATCGACCCCCAGCCCTTGCCGGCAGAGGCAGGGATCCTCCCGGGGGTGTGTGTGTGTATCTGCAGAGCCTGTGGCCAGCCAGTAGCTGTCCTGCGGAGTCGGGGGAGGGGGATGTGCCCAGGGAGCCTCCTGGAGGGCAGCTTGGGACCTGGGAAGAGAGGTGATGCCACCGCATGCCACCAAGGCCCTGTGCCTTCCTCTTCCACCTGCTCCCAGCCCGCCCCCTCCACCTGGGCACGGATGAGGCAGTCTGGATTTGGATTGGCTGGGCCCCCTTGCAGTCAGGTCTTCACCTGACCCTTCTGTGACAAAGCGGTTCTGGCGGAACCCAACTGAGAGTGCCAACTCAGGACAAATTGCTCAAACAGGGC
>NW_020664439.1:44715170-44725315 GCF_002925995.2 Terrapene triunguis
TGGTGGGCACAGGCAGAAGCGCGTTAACCTGCTGGAGACAGAGCCTGAAATTGCTCCCAAAGCTGCGTGTTGCGGAAGTGCTGCCTGCTTGCAGCGCCGGGCTCCACTTTCCTAGTACAAATACAAACCAGAACTGAGAAAAGACAAAGCCCCAGAAACTTGGGTTTGTGCAGGGGGGGGGCTGTGCTGAAATGAGCAGGCAGCACCCTTTGGAGCCTTTCCAGCTGTCACTGAGGAATGTGGAAGTAAAACTTCTTTTCAGTTGCACTTTCTGGTTCCTGGGTTTGGTTTTCGTGAAGTTTGAGGCTCAGGGACCTGCTGTGAACTTCTGCTCCCAGCCCTTAATATTTAACTGAGGGAGTCAATGTCTTCACGGAAACCCCACTCTGGCCTCTGTGCCATTTTCTCTCTCCCCCACCCCCCTCGATGCTAGGCTTGGTCTGGTGGATGCACGTAGCTGGTGATCACGAACCAAGCTGGGTTGGCATGTAGGATGCCCCTGACAAGGGCAGAGACCCGCTGGCCTACTGCGATCCCCTCTCAGGGAGTATCAGCCTCCCATCTGTTGGGACCTCACGGGTGCCCAAAGGTGTTTTACTCCTGCTAGGAGCGGTTCTTGGCCCCTGGTGCTATGGGAGAGCAATCTGGAGACTGTTCCTCCGTTAGCAGAGTCATCAGCTAAGGTGCTGCTGGCCCCTGAGGCTGTGCAAAGTCAGTCGCCGGATTGGGGTGTAAATCCAAGATGTATGGCTGGATTCTGTCCCCCAGCTCCCCTCCCCCCGTGCAGTGGAAGACAATGGGGGATGGCATGGGTGTAACCAAGGGCAGAATCGATCCTGCAGGATCTGTTCGGTGGGTGACGTTGCCCCAGCCAGAGGGAGCCCAGCGCGACTCCGGGAGCCCAGGCTGGGTTTGCAGGGCTGACTGGTAGAGAAAACATCCCTTTGCCTGTCACCTGAGCAGATCTGCTCCAGATGCACTGGGACACAGTGAGCGTCCCTGAACCCACAATGCCTTGCATACAGACTCGCTGCTAGAACCCGCCCCCGCCGCGAACCCCTCCCCAAATTCGCTTGGCTGAAATCCAGCCTCCTGTATTCCTCACCCCTTCTGGACCCGTCTTCCCCCAGAGATCCTGGGCTGCTGTCCTTCCCTGCTGCCCCACTCCTGTTCCTTCCATGCTGTGCTGCAAATCATTCCCTTCCGTGCCCTCTCCCTGCTCTGCCGGGCAGGTCGGCCGGCACGGCTGCCCCTGACTCCCCCTAGCCTCACTGGCTCCATTCATGCACACCCAGGGCGTGGGTCCACTGGAGGGTTTGACAGATTCCCACTGCCAGGGGCCCCAGTGCAAGGCCCCATCAGCTTCTGGCATCTTTAAAATTATCGCCATGTCAGCTACTGGAGCCTTGGCTAGACTATAGAATCCTAGAAGATCAGGGTTGGAAGGGACCTCAGGAGGTCATCTAGTCCAACCCCCTGCTCAAAGCAGGACCAATTCCCAACTAAATCATCCCAGCCAGGGCTTTGTCAAGCCTGACCTTAAAAACCTCTAAGGAAGGAGATTCCACCACCTCCCTAGGTAACCCATTCCAGGGCTTCACCACCCTCCTAGTGAAATAGTGTTTCCTAATATCCAACCTAGACCTCCCCCACTGCAACTTGAGACCATTGCTCCTTGTTCTGTCATCTGCCACCACTGAGAACAGTCTAGATCCATCCTCTTTGGAATCCCCTTTCAGGTAGTTGAAAGCAGCTATCAAATCCCCCCTCATTCTTCTCTTCTGCAGACTAAATAACCCCAGTTCCCTCAACCTCTCCTCATGAGTCATGTGCTCCAGCCCCCTAATCATTTTTGTTGCCCTCCACTGGACTCTTTCCAATTTTTCCACATCCTCCTTGTAGTGTGGGGCCCAAAACTGGACACAGTACTCCAGATGAGGCCTCACCAATGCCGAATAGAGGGGAATGATCACGTCCCTTGGTCTGCTGGCAATGCCCCTACTTGTACAGCCCCAAATGCCGTTAGCCTTCGACTAGGGCTTGATCCTCTGGTAGCGCCTCTGTCTAAGGGTGTGTCTGTACCACAGTTGCTGAGGTGGGTGGGTGGGTGGGGGTTCATCTATCTAGCTTCGATACTGGAGCAGAGAAGCCGTAGCAGTGCGTGGTTCGGTGTGGACTGTACCACGTGGAGCCCTGGGTAACTTCTCACCGAGCTGCTGCAGCTTTGCCACTACTGTTACGCCCGCTAGCTGGATTAAAGCCAGCTTGGGTATGTCTAACTTGAGCTGCCCCGGGACTGCGGTGCGGGCATCCCCTAGAAAACTCCGGCCTTCCCCAGGGCTGAGTTCTTCTTCCAAAACACTGGGACTGTTTTAGCCCGTGTTCTCACCCCGTGCTGAGCCTGGGATTTGTAGGAAAACCCAGGCAGATGCATGAGTAATTTCCTATGACACAGTCCTGCTGGCCGGGCATGCTGCAGTTCTGTTTACCTCTCTTACTTTAACTGCGGCCAAGCCAACGCTGAGCCAACGGCGAAGGGGTTTACGCTCTGAGCCCTGTGAACTCCAGTTCTCTGGGGTTCTCCTTCTCCTTTATTTAGGTTCCTTAATCTGTTGTTTGGTGAGTGCGTGTCAAGCGCTTCCCACCGGTAATCAATAAAGCCCGACTTGGGAAATTTCTGCCCTGGTTTATGATCAAGAGGAAGCTTGCTGTGGCCTGGGCAGGCCTGACCCTCCAGCTTTTGCAGAACGGGCTAGTTTCTAGCCTGTATTGTGGGAAACACCATGTGCATGTGACTGGAGTGGGCTCCAGGTTGTGAAATTACCAGTTTGCTGCCCTGGGGGAAGCCCTGCACCTTACGAGAACTGGGTCAATTTCATGCTGTTGTTGGGGAGCTGTGAGCCCAGCTGCAGAGATGCCGGGGGCTGATTTTGCAGCAGTGGCCTCTCATTTTGGGACCCCCCCAGGGCCTGTCTCTGATCTTGCCTACCCCAGCCATACAGCAGAGTCGTCCCATTGGCTTCAGGGAGTTGTTCCCAGCTCCTACTGGTGTAACTGAGTGGAGGAGGAGCGGGCCCCCAGTGCCAGCTTGTCAGAGGTGTCAAGCACTTCCTGCTCCTGCTGGGCCTGCTATGATGGGCACCGGTGGCAGTCAGGCCGTTGTGTCTGAAGCTGGGCACCCAGAAGGGGAGCCCCCCCCCCAGATTAGATGCTGCATCTTGAAGTTTGATCCTATGGCTTTGGGGGTGCAGGAGGAGAGGGAGGCGGGGATGGTGCTTTAGCAGGGTGTAGCCCCTGGATGGTGCAGGCCGGCCCTCATGCCTTGCCCCGGCTTTGGCTTCTGGCAAGCAGGGTTCGCGGCTGTTAAATTCGTCAAGCCCTGTGCTTCAAAGCCTTAAGGACAAGGAGGCCAGTGTACTTGGCTGGACCATCTGCCGCCCTGCATCCTGGGATGGCGGCACTGGGAGCGCACACCATCCCGTGTCTCGGTCCTAGGAGGACGGGAGCCAGCGCCTTCGTCATGGGGCTTTGCCGCGGTGGAGCTCCTCTGTACGTGCCAGAGCCTGGCCGGGGCAGCCTTCGGGGTGAGGCGCCATGGCCCGCTGCTTCCCCTTTGGGCCGTGTGGGTTTCCTGTCTGGGTCGCTCCCTGCGTCTGCCCGGCTGCCTGAGCCCGATGTGGCTTTGGTTTTACTTCCATCGTCTCCAGAGCTTGGGGGAGCCTTTCTCGTGAAGCGCAGCGTAAAGATGGCCTTACGTCCTCCGCCCCGGCGCTCCCTGTCTGTCCAGGCAGCCGGCAGACGCCGCGGTAATGGGCGTTGGGGAGGGCAGCACGCGGGAGAAGGGGAGATCTAAGCTGCCGATTGCTCTGCTCCCCGGCCATGGAGGGATAAACCCGTCCTGACTGCCAGGCGCGCCCCCCCGCCCCCGTTCCGTCACTTCCCAAGCCGGCTCCCTCCCACTCGCCCGGCCATCCCTCTGCGAGGTCTCCTCCGAGTCCTCGCTGCTGGGGTGCCTGGGGCTCTACGGGCCATTAAAGGGCCAAGCCCCGGCCCCAAGGAGGTCACAGTCTAATTAGCACGATACCAGAGCATGCTTGGGGAGGGGCGCCCTGCTCCTGGGCGGTGCAGGTCTTGGAGTGTGGCTTGTTCGGCCTGTTTGGTAACCGGTCCATGGCCCCTGATGACTTCCTGGGGGTGGCAGGGATAGAACTCGGCTCCCCCTGCTCCAGAAGCTCTGTCCTCTGCCTCTGGAGCAAAGGGAGAGTCTCTGGGAGCGGCGCGGGGCCTAGGATGCCACTCCGGTGTGCAGTTCTGAGTCCATCCAGCAGAGGGCAGTGATGCTCTCCCTCTCACACTGATCATTGCAACAGGTGGTCTGGACGTGGTACTTCACCGCCTGTGTTGTGCAAACAGTAACTACACACACACACACCCCGCCCCTGCCCAGAGAACCAGGCCAGTGGATTGCCGGGCCGCCCTTGCTAGGCCAGGCCTCTGTCACAGCTCACATTCCTCTCCCAGGTGTCAGATCTGAAACTGGGGCATTCCTCCTGGGAGGAGCCTCCTGGGTGCGGGGAGCGATCTTGGCCCAATTTGGGAGGGGGGGGAGCGATCCTGGTCCAGCTTTGGAGGTGGGGGGGAGGGAGGGAGTTATCCCAGGCCCCATGGAGAAGACCCGACTGAATGGGTCTCTCCTCTCCCTGATGTCTCTGAGTTCTTGCTGGCTATCTGTGCAGAAATGACGCGGCCCAGGCAGGCCATCTCCCCTCTCCCACCCCCCTCCTCTTCCGCTCCTTGGCCCAGGTGCCCAGCATGGCCGTGGCCTCTCTTCCTGGCTGGAGTCTCCGGGCCCTTTCCTGGGGGTGGGGGTGATTCGCCTGGATCCTTTGGCAGGCTGGGTTGCCCTGGGCTGTGGGGACGGGGCTGTCAGCAGAGGCTCACCCTGCCTAACGCCTTCCCTCTGGGGCCTGCGCAGGCTGCGGGGGTCTCGGGCGCTTGGCGGAGTTCCCGGGATCCCGCAAACTGCCCTTCCCAGGCCCAGCCTTTCCAGTGGGGGTTTACAGTCAGTGCTGCCGGGTCTATTTCCACCCCCAGCCCCTCTGCACCGGCCTTTGGGGACGCCTCCGGCATGGGAGTCACATAAATGTAGAACATCAGAACGGCCTCACTGGGTCAGCCCAATGGTCCATCTAGCCCTGTGTCCTGTCCTCCGACAGAGGCTGGTGCCAGGTGCTTCAGAGGGAATGAACAGAACAGGGCGATCATTGACTGACCCATCCCCTGTCGCCCCCTCCCAGCTTCTAGCAGTCAAAGGCTAGGGACACCCGGAGCATGGGGTTACCTCCCTGGCTAATAGCCATTGATGGATCTGTCCTCCAGGAACGTAGCTAGTTCTCTTTTGAACCCTGCTATAGTTTTGCCCTTCACAGCATCCCCTGGCAGTGAGTTCCACAGGTTGACTGTGTTGTTGGACGAAATTCTTCCTTTTGGTTGTTTGAAACCTGCTGCCTATTAATTTCATTGGGTGACCCCTGGCTCTTGTGTTATGAGGAGAAAATAACACTTCCTTATTTACTAAGAGAGGCTGGGCGCAGGCAGCCGCAGGCATTTTAAACCTGCCGTCTCTCTCTCACCTGGCCCAGCGCCGTAGCCACGCTCAGTGGAGCTGCAGCCAAAGGGCTGGCGTGGAGGGAGCCGAAGGCTGATTCCACGGTGCCTGGAAGTTAGAGCTGTCTCTCCACTCTGGCCCGCCCCTGGGGTGGATTTGTGCTGGGGACGCCCATCCCGTCTCCTCCCGGTGGGTCACCAGTGCCTGTCCCGTTTGCCCGCTCTCATTCAGGGGCTTTGTCTGCTGCTCGTTATGCTTATTGGTGTGTAGCTAAAGCTGACAGGCTGCTGGGCGGGCAGGAGAGGGCATGGCATCACTCACCTACTTTGTGCCCATTCCAGTTCTCTGTGGAACAGGGCCACTTCCTGCATCCCCCAGGACGAACCTGAGTGTGCCGGGTTCTTCGCATGGCGGTGGTTCTCTCCCCCCCTTTGCTCCGTCTGGCGCTGCCTGCGAATGCAGCCCAGGGGCACGTGGTGCCTGGTCCTGTGAACCTGGGCTCTTGCCCACACATGGGACCCATGGAGACAGTGACCCGAGTCCGGGGAGTCTCACTTTGCTGTTCCACCGGAGCAGCGGGCTGTTTCCCTGCAGCGATTCCCTCCCGGCCGGCTGCCCGCGGTGCCCGGAGGTAGCTGGTACCAGCAGGAGCAGCCGTGGGGCTGCAGGGAGCTGGGCTGGTGTCGTCCTTCCCCAGCGCAGGAAAGTGAAACCTACAAGAGCTGTGTCTGGGATGGGGGGGGGGGGGGGGGGGGGCGGAAGGCAGGGGGGGGGGGGGGGGGGGGGGCAGTGACTGCTCCCTCCCAGCAGCCCCATGGAAGCTGCCTCTCCCTCACACCCACTAGGGGCCAGGCACTTAGCAGCCACCAAATGGCCATGGTTGAAGCAGAAAGCCGGGGGACAGGGGAAGGCCAGGCCAGGCCAGTGCCCCGATGGGCAGCTTGGTATGCTGGGCTCAGGGAGTGCCCTGGGCATTGTCCCCACAGGAACGGCTGGAGGCTGGATTCCTCCCTGCTCCGGCTCCGGCTCTCCCCCTCCCTGGGGACACCAGGCTGGGGTGGATGTACAGGGACTTGCCCTGGTGATTTGCTGGTTTCCTGCCCCCCCCCCCCCCGCCCTTCACGGGTGCTGTTCCCCCCCCCCCGTGCTGTCTCAAGGCTCTCCCTCTGCATGGGGCTGAGTGTTGCTTTAATCCCCCGGTGCTTAGCTTTAAGCCCCTTGTGCCGCAGCGCGTGGGCTCTGATAATTGCTCTTTTCCCTGGAGCGTAGCTGCTGGAGCAGCACAGCGGGGACGGGCGCTCAGGCTCCCAGCACCCCAGTCCCCCACTGGTCTCTAGCAGGCAGGTTGTTCCTACAGTGGGGGAGCAGGCCCAAGGGGGGCAGGTTCTTGAGGTGGGGGGACACCCCTTCCTCCGGCCTGCCCAGGGCTCCTGCACCGTGTCCCCCACCCTGGCCCTGGGGGACGGGGGCACCCTGGGCCCTGTCACTCAGGGCTGGCCTGGCTCCACAGGGAGCAGTTGGCCGGCAGGAGGCGGGGGCTCCGTGCCACGCTCCCCTTACTTCCCCCCTCTGCCGGCAGGGTTTGTGGTGGGCCAGGCCGGCTTGTATGAGGCGCTGGGCATGTTCGTGGTGGCCTACGTCATCATCGGCATGACGGTGCTGTCGGTGTGTGCCATCTCCACCAACGGGGCGCTGGACGCCGGCGGAGCCTACTGTATCCTTCCCTGGCACCCCAGCCCTGGCGCTGCCCTTCTCTCGCAGGGCCGGCTCCAGGCACCAGCCGAGCAAGCATGCTTGGGGTGGCAGATTCTATGGGGCAGCATTCCGTCCAATCCTAGGGCGGTACGGACGCTTTTTTTTTTTTTTTTTTTGATTGGTTGGTTCGCCGATCCGGCCGCCCAGTAGGGGGCGGCGGCGCGGAGGAGGGGAGCGCCCTGCTAGGAGCGGGCTGCGCGCTCCGTCTGCCCCAGCTGGTGCCAGGTCTGCAGCAAGCCCGGCAGGGCAGCCCGCGTCCTTCCCTCCCCGCCGACCGGAGCGGCGTGGAGCCCTCCTGGCAGGCGCTGCGGCGGGAGGGGCCACGTGGCGAGCGCCCCGCTGAAGCCCTGGCCGCCCCCTTCTCTCTCTCCCCCTGCTCCATCCCCTTCCCCCTGCACCCGCACTCCGGCTGCCCCGCAGTTGTTTTTTTCCTGCTTTGCCGTTCTGGCCGCCCCGATTTTTTTTTTTTTTTTTTGCTTGGGGCGGCAAAAAAGTCAGAGCTGGCCCTGTTCTCTCGGCAGCCCATTCGGCCTGGTTCCTCTTGGTCTGGGTCTGTGGGGCAGCAGCTCGGCCCGGCAGAGCTGGTCCCCTGGCATGCGCTGGGGGGGGGAAGGGGAAATCCTCACCAGCGTTAACTGGAAGTGCCTTAGAAAAGGGAAGCTGAGGACCTTGGGCTCCCGCCCTGCTCACCGCAGCCAGCTGGGAGCTGATCCAGGTCGCTAGGGATGTGCTACACCCAGAGCAGCCGCTGTGCTGGACCCAGGAACACCCCCCCCACACACACACACACACATCCTGTGCCATGGGCTGGTGCCAGGGCCTGGCCCTGCACGGCCAGTGTCTCCCCGGGCTCCCGCAGGCCAGGGGGCGGGCAGGAGCTGCTGAAGCTGGGATCCCCCCGAGCCCTTGGTGTTCCTTGACCCCGGCGCAGACATGATCAGCCGCGCGCTCGGCCCCGAGTTCGGGGGCAGCATCGGGATCATGTTCTTCTTGGCCAACGTCTGTGGCAGTGCCCTGTACATCCTGGGGCTGGTGGAGGCCATCATTGACATCTTCGGCGTCCCGCTGGGTAAGTGGGGTCCCCCGCCCCTCACCCCCAACAGCCCAGCTCGGCTGCCTGGTCACTCCCTCCTCCACCGCCTTCCCCAGGGCAGGCCCGTCTGACCCTGGCTCCAGCCCGCAGGTTGTGCCAGTGCCCAGGGTGGGCGGGCTGGAGGCAGCGCTCCCCTGCCCAGAGCTGAGGTAGGGGCATCCCCTGGGGTTCATGGGCCTGCAGACCTAGCCCTTGGTATGGGGGCTGCAGTTCCCCGCATAGCCAGAGAGCGAGCCAGGGAGGGGGCAGGGCCGCTGTTACCCCAGGAAACTGCCCGCGAACCACCCTGCTCCTGGAGGGAGGGGACCTTGCCCGTACGGTGAGAGCAGGGGCCTTGGACACCTGTGTCCCTGCCCGGCTCTGTCACTGGCTCCCTCCCTGAGTTTGGGTGAGGCCCCGCCTTGCTCTGTGCCTCAGTTTCCCCCGCTGTTACATGGAGGGCTTGTCCGGCCTTCCCCCTGGGGGCCTGTGGGGTTCTGTCTGTGCATGGTGTACGGGGGGGAGCAGCCTGGGGAGCCGGGCATGGCAGGGCAGCTGTGGGGCTGCCAAACCCCCAGGGATTACGCTGCGTAGGGCTGAGCGACACCTGTTGGTGCTATTGACAGCGACAGTGCCGTGCTGTATGTGGATGGCTGCCATCCTCACGGCCCCTGCACTCCAGCTGCCCCTTGCATGCCCCACAGAGGCGCAAGAAGGCCCCTGGCAGCTGCCTGCCAATTCCCCTCCTGGCTGCACCAGCCCCCCGGCTGCTCTCTCTGATCAGCCCCATTGGCGCAGAGGTGTGGGGCAGGGGAAGGAGAAAGGTTAATGCCCCAAGGAGCCTGCCACTCCCAGGAAGGAATGCCCCCCCCCACCCCAGGTTACCTACCTGTGCCCGGGCAGTGATGGCCCTCTTGAAGGGGGGTGCGTTCCCCCGACCCCCTCCCCGGCATGCCCAGGGTAGAGGGTGCACATGGGGGGATAGGGACACCCACGCAGCCCCCAAGCCAGCAGCCACCACCCTTGGGGAGTGTGATCGGATCCTGGGGCAGAGCCCCTCACTTTCCAGGAATGGTCCTACCCCACCCAGCATGGCAGGGCCTGGCCCTCGGGGCTCTGTGTAGGGAATGTGGGGGGCTCAGTCTGGTGCCCAGGTGGGCACAGCACAAAGCTGGCACTGATTGGCCCCCCCACTGGCAGCCCCAGCACAGGCCTGCGCTTCCGTCCCAAGGCAGGGGGTGTGTGGGGAGCTGCCCTCATGCCATGCCCCTTAACCCGCCCCGTCTCCCGACAGGTCAGACCATGGGCAGCAGCTTCCAGGTCCTGCCCCGTAGCTACTGGTACGAACTGCTGTACGGCACGGCCCTGCTGCTGGTCTGCCTGCTGGTCTGCCTGGTGGGTGCCTCCATCTATGCCAAGGCCACCTTCCTCATCTTCCTCATCGTCATGCTGGTGCTGGTCACCGTCTTCGTCAGCTTCTTTGCCGTGGGTCCCACCGTGGTGCCGCTGCTGCTGCCGGAGGGCAACGGCTCACTCGCTGTCAATGGCACCTTCACCGGCTTCCGGCTTGACACCCTGCGGGGCAACCTGGCAGGTGAGCACCGTCTGGCTCTGCCCTCAGCGCGGTAACCCCTCATCGGACTGCCCGACCCAACCACCCTGCGCCTGGCAACGCCTCACCCGGCCTGCCCACCACATTCCCGACCCTGC
>NW_020664439.1:44725325-44726180 GCF_002925995.2 Terrapene triunguis
CCACCCCCTGCCTGGCAACCCCTCACCAACCCGTCCACCCCCCACTCAACCCTGCCTGGCAATCCCTCACCCAGCGCGCCCATTCCCTGCCCGATCCTGCCTGGCAACCCCTCACTGTCCTGACCACCCCCTACCCAACCCTGCCCAGCAATCCCTCACCCGGCCTGCCCATCCCGACCACTCCCCACTCGACCCTGCCTGGCAACGCCTCACCCGGCCTGCCCACCACATTCCCGACCCTGCCTGGCAATCCCTCACCCGGCCCGCCCACCCCCTGCCTGGCAACCCCTCACCAACCCGTCCACCCCCCACTCAACCCTGCCTGGCAATCCCTCACCCAGCCCGCCCATTCCCTGCCCGATCCTGCCTGGCAACCCCTCACTGTCCTGACCACCCCCTGCCCAACCCTGCCTGGCAATCCCTCACCTGGCCCGCCCACCCCCTGCCTGGCAACCCCTCACCAACCCGTCCACCCCCCCGCTCAACCCTGCCTGGCAATCCTTCACCCGGCCCGCCCATTCCCTTTCCGATCCTGCCCAGCAACCCCTCACCCGCCCCGCCCACCCCCTTCCTGGCAATCCCTCACCCAGCCCGCCCACCCACAGCCTGATCCTGCCTGGCAACCCCTCACCGACCTGACCACCCCCTGCCTGACCCTGCCCAGCAATCCCTCACCCGGCCTGCCCATCCCGACCACTCCCCACTCGACCCTGCCTGGCAACGCCTCACCCGGCCTGGCCACCACATTTCCGACCCTGCCTGGCAATCCCTCACCCAGCCTGCCCACCCCCACCCACCCCCTGCCCGGCAACCCCTCACCGACCCACCCACCTCCTGCTTGACCCTGCCCAGCAA
>NW_020664439.1:44726280-44740626 GCF_002925995.2 Terrapene triunguis
CCCACCCCCCCACCCGATGACCCCTCACCGACACGTCCACCCCCTGCTCGACGCTGCCTGGCAACCCCTCACCCGGCCCGCCTGACCCAACCACCCTGCCTGGCAACCCCTCACCCGGCCTGCCCGACCCAACCACCCTGCCTGGCAACCCCTCACTTGGCTTGCCCGACCCTGCCCAGCAACTCCTCACCCAGCCTGGCCACCACCTGCCCGACCCTGCCTGGCAACCCCTCACCCAGCCTGCCCGCCCACCATCCCACCATCCCTGCCTGGCAACCTTTAACCCGGCCCTCCAGACCCTGCCCAGCGACCCCCTCACCCGGCCTTCCCGCCCAACCCTGTCCAGCAACCTCCCACCCCACTCTGCCCCTGGCCCTGCCCCCAGTTCCCCTCCAGGCCCCCCACCTGACCCTGTTCCCAGCTTCCTCCCCCACCCCCAGTGCATCTTATCCCGCCCAGCTCTGCCTGCCCTGCCCTGCCCAGCAGAGCCTGGCACTTTGCTGGGACTCACCTTGGGGGTTACAGTTCCCCCAGCAAAGGCCCAGGCCATGAGCCCCACATGATCCATCTTCCAGCTTTACTGCCAGAATGGTCGTGCCCACAACCTGCCCCGGCCTGGTGCCACTAGAGGCAGTTGGCAGGGGCTGTGTCCTGGCTGTCGGCCGAGCCTCACGCCCTGCCAGTGTGGCTGTGCTGGGGAGCTCCCTGGCAGCGCGGCGGCTGTGCCCCGAGTGGCGCTGCCCCATGGCCAGCAGGTGCCCATGCCAGTTTTGCTCGGCAGAGACCTGTCCGCCGGGCTGACCTCGGCCCCCCCCTTGCCCAGCGCGCTCAGCCCGGCCTGACGCAGCACTCGAGTGGGGTGGGGAGGGTGGCGGAGCCGGGGCCCGTGCTCCGGGCTGCGTTGGGGGCTCGGTGCTGAGGCTGCTGGGCCTTCCTCACGTCTCCCCTCTGCCCTGGCAGCCGCCTATGGCGTGGACTACACCACGGGGCGCGTGATGAGCTTCAGCACCGTCTTCGCCGTCATGTTCAACGGCTGCACCGGCATCATGGCCGGCTCCAACATGTCGGGTGAGGAGGGGGCAGGGACGGGGGGCGGGGCAGGGGGAGATGGGGCAGGGCTGACGGCCTCCCCTCACTTTCCCCCGCAGGGGATCTGAAACGCCCCAGCTACTCCATCCCCAGAGGCACCATCGCCGCCGTGCTCTTCACCTACCTCATCTACAACCTGCTGGCCATCACGCTGTGCTGCACCTGCGACAGGTACGTGCCCCCGACCCGAGCCACCCCCCGCCGGAGCATAGACACAGACCCTCCGTTGCGGGGCGAGGGGGCTGCATGCCGGGGGGGGGAGGAAGGGAGGGGGCAGCCCAGCCATCAGGGCGGAGTGAAGCCGGAGCCCAGGGAAGGCCATGCTGGGGAGGACGGGCAGCAGGCTGGCTTGGGCCAGGAGGTTGCTGAGTGATCCACCTGCAGAAGAGCCGCGTTGATTTGGGGCTGGCAGACACCCAGGCGTGGGCGGGCTGGGAGGCTCTGGGATTGGTGTCATCCAGGGCTGTCGGGGGCCTGCCCCTCCCAGCTGCGTGCTTGCCGCTCTCAAGGACTGCGGGCCAGGGCCTCCCCACAAGCTCATGCCGTGCCGATGATGCCACCACGCCCGGTAGCGCCTGCTTGGTCCAGCTCCGCTCCCCGTCCCGGAGCTGGGGCCCTGCAGGGCTGCTGGGCAGTGCCCGCCTTGCTGTGCCGGCGCCGGGGGCCACCCGGAGCACGCCCCGGGCTCAGCTGTTAATTTTCCACTCTGGAAAGTGGTGCCATAAATCGGGCCGGTGGCAGGCGGCTGGCAGGAGTCGGGAGAGTTATAGCTGTCGGCGGCTAATATCTTAATGCACAGCCATTGCTCAGAGCGACAGGGGACAGGCTGGGCAGGCACTGTCACTCAGGAATGGGTAATGGGCTTCGCTCACCTCCCCCCCCCACTGAGTAACAAGACGGGCCCAGGGCACGGCCCCCACGCCTGCCTCCAACCCCCGGGCAGTTGGGGGGGGGTGTCACTGGCTGAGTGCTGTCGGGGCACCCGGTGCCATGGGAGCAGGCAGCGTGCACGGCCCCGCCCAGCCCCCAAAGGCCAGGAGGTGGCACCGCAGAGCTTGGGCAGTGCCAGGGACAGCTCCGCCAGCGAGATCCAAAGCAGTGGCCTCCTGCCTGCTGGACGGCATCAGGGGAGGGGGGGTCTCCGGTCCCATCCTGCCCCCCAGAGCCCTCTGGCTGCCGTAGGGGGTGCCCCACTCCCCTCCCCAACCTCCCCCCGGTGGATAGCTCCAGCTGCTCGCTGCTCAGAGCCGGGCCAAGCGGGCCAGCACCACAGGGGCCGGCCTGACCAGACTTGGTCAGGAGCGAGCGCGTGATGGGGAGCTGGAAACCCGGGGGCTGTGATTTACCTCTGGCACCCGCCCCCTCTCTGCTGCCACGGACAAGGCTCTGCCTCGGTTTCCCCCTCCAGTCCCTGGGGATAATAGGCCTGACTCAGCCCTGCTGTAGGTCCCATGGCTCCCCAGGAAGGGGGCTGCCCCCCTGTGGGAGAGCATCCCCCCCACCCCTGGAGTTGGGTAGCTGGGAGCCGAGCCCTGGGTCACGCTTGGTCCTGTCAGCCTTGAGAACAAGCCTGCAGGAGCTGCTATTTAGGTAGGACCTACACAAAAACAATCCTCTTCTCATTTAGGATGGCCCCATCCACCATTCTTTCTACGGCTCCTCCCACATTGTGCATGTTTGGGGCCTGCCCGGCAGGGGCACCTCCTCCACGCCCCCTGCTGGCAGGCACCCCACCCCCTCCATTCGCACCAGCAGTGCCATTTGGCAGGTTAGGAGCAGAAGCCTGCTCTGGGGAGGAGGACATCGGGCAGTGCGTGAAGACTCGGGGCAAACCCAGCCCCGAGGGAGAGGTCCCGGGGGGGGTCTCCTGTCCCTGTGGAGATGGCAGGACTTTGATTGCCAAGGGCTGGTGCAAACGCCCCGTACAATGGAACTGGGGTTGTCCAGCCTGGTGAGTGAGGGGCTGGGCGACCCTCCTGCTGCCTCACAGGTCGAGCCAGCCCTTGAAATCTAGCCGGGGTGCAGCCAGCCAGAGCGGCGGGGCTGGGCCGGGATTCCCCAGCGGGGTGCGGGGAGCTTGTCTTGGGCCCCCACACTGGGCCATCCGCTCGGCTGCCACTCTGAGCAAGGTGATCAGTTTCCAGATAATTAGGTATTAATTGCCAGATACACTGAGGTTTCAGATCTGGGCTCATTTATCTCCCACCTGCTCTCAGGCTCTTGTTAAAATTCAATTAAAGGCTGGGCCATTTGTATCCTTGTAAAGCGTCAGCAAACGGCTCCTTCCCCGCTTAGTTCCTCGCTGAGTTTCGGCCAGTTGGCTGCTGCGGGGCCGGGAGCTTTATGGGTCGCTGTCTCGTAAACCCCTGGTAGGTGGCTTCCAGTTGATCGATGGCTCGCGTGGCTTCCAACCCACAATGAACCGCTCGTGGCCAGGCAGCTCTGAGAACCCACCCTTCGCGCCAGCAGCGGGAATCTGCCAACATGGCCCGGGATGCCCCTACCAAGCAGTAGTGATACCCTGCGGGCTGGGGGTCAGGGCAGCAGCCAGAGGACAAACGGGCCATAACCGGGCACTGCCAGGCCCCAGAGCTGATGCCCCAGCCTAGATGCTGCCTGGGAAAGGATATTCCCTTCACACGCAAGCTGGCCTGCCCGTGCTCCCCCATCAGGAAGGGGTTCCCAGGGCCTCCGAGAGAGTAGCCCTAAAATCCACAAGTCCAGGAGCCGACCCAGAGGCCTGGTGGGGCCTGGTCTCTCCCACGCTGGTTTTCTGACTCTGCAAGTGACGGGTGAGTTACCCAGACGTCCACTCCCCCTGTGCTTTCCCTGGGAATATTGGAGACTCCAGCCACCAGTGTGATGCAAATCACAGCGCCCGCCTCAGCCAGACGCGGCCCACGCGGTGTCTTGCTTAGTCCAGCCCTGGGGTCCCCACACAGCTCTGCAGTGCCCCTCAATCCTGACCCGCAGCCCAGCCCTGGGGTCACCCCGCCCCGCTGCGTCACTTGGGGGTACACCCTGATGTGCAGAAGGTAAAATCTCCAGGTTCCCTGGCCCGTGTCTCTCCCCAGGAGCAGAGCCTGGCCCTGGCAGAGTGTTCGGGCAGCGTCTCGGGGAGCCCGGAGCTGGGCACAGCAGGCTGCCCCACTGGCAGGGCTGAGTTGGAGCCACTGATCTGCCCGGTGGTGGCTGTGCTTTGCACACAGGGAAGGCCAGGCTGCCATGGCAGAGGGGCGTGATGCCACGCTGGGGAGGCTGCTGCGCGTGGCCCGGGCTCCCGTACCAGCCTTGCCTGCCGCGTTTACAAAACAAACCCCAGGCTGGAAGCGCCACCTGGTGCCAGCCTGACCCCAGGCGCCCCTGTCCCTGACCACAGCCCCGATGCCGGTGTCCTTTGAGCACCCCCATCGCTGCTCCGGGGCAGACGTGCCCCAGAAGAGCCGGCCTCGCTGTGGTGCTGGCACGAGGGCAGGTGGGGGGTGGGGGGGCTGGTTTAGGTCCTCCAGGAAATCAGCTGCCTCGGGGCTGGCTGGTTTGATTAAGCCAGGGCCCAGCGCGAGCCGTCTCCCAGCCTGGCTGTAACTGCTTTGCTATCGATCGGCCCTGGCCCCACGCGCCGCCTCCCGGGAGACTGATGGCAGCAATTGGCTCCAGCTGGGCCCTGGCCTGGTGATGGGCTGGGAGTGCAATTACCTGCGAGCCGCCTGGGGGCCCCGCTGGAGGAATTGTGCTCTGCAGGGGCTGCAGTGTTCAGGGACTTGGTCAGGGAGCCCCCACGCCCGCCCCCTCGGCCCGTCAGGGAACCCCCTGCTCTGGCCCTCACCGCCTCAATACATCAGGGACCCCCTGCACTCCTGTGCCTGTCCCCTTGGCCTGTCAGGGCCCCCTTGCTCCCGCCACACCCCCTCGGCCTGTCACGGGCCCCCCCCACACCCTCATGCCTACCCCATGGCCTGTCAGAGACACCCCGCCCGTGCCATACCTGGCCTTTTGGGGAGCCCCCACTCGTGCCCATCTCCGCCCCTTGGGGACCCCCCACGCTACCGCACCTGCCTGCATGGTGCTCCCCCACACTAACAATAAACACAGTGCTTGTGAGAGACCCTGCAATAACAAACCCCTCCATGTAGGTGATAGAATCATAGGGTTGGAAGGGACCTCAGGAGGTCATTTAGTCCAACCCCCCTGCTCAAAGCAGGACCCATCCCCAGACAGATTTTTACCCCAGTTTCCTAAATGGCCTCCTCAAGGATTGAACTCACAACCCTGGGTTTAGCAGGCCAATGCTCAAACCACTGAGCTATCCCTGCCCCGGGATGGAGGAGCAAGGTGTGTCTGTGCTTTCCGGTTCCCCTCTCTGGGGGGGTGGCTGCGCCTGGCACCTCGGGGGAGATGGGGCAGCTTTCCCACTCAGCAGTGCTCATGGCTCTGGTCCAAGAAGTGTGGCCCCATGTGGCAGAGAGCGGGCACCAGGTGGCTGGGCAGTGCCATGCGGGGAAAAGGGGTGCAGAGAGCAGGCGTCAGGCAGCTGGGTGGTGCCTTGCCGGGGAGCGGATGCAGAGAGCCAGCCACTGGGCCATGCCCTGTGGGGGAGGGGGTGAGGAGAGTGGGCAGTGTCCTGCGGGGTGGGGGGGGGGCGCAGAGAGCAGGCGGCTGGGTGGTGCCCTACAGGGAAAGGGGCGCAGAGAGCGGACGCAGAGAGGTGCTCCGGCTCACCCCTCTTGCCCCGTTGGCAGGATCCTGCTCCAGAAGGACTACGGCTTCCTGCGGGACATCAACGTCTGGCCTCCCTTTGTCATCATTGGCATCTATTCGTCCACCCTCTCAGCCTCCATGAGCAACCTGATCGGAGCCTCCCGCATCCTCTACGCCCTGGCCAAGGACGACATCTTTGGTGAGTGCCCCCCTCCCCCAGCCCCTGGGTCAGTGGGGATCCCCCCCACAGAGTGACAGGGGGCTGGCCTCTGGGGATCCCCCTCCCCCAGCCCCCTAGATCAGTGGGGATCCCCCCACAACCCCGCAGAGCGGCAGGGGGCTGGCCCCTGGGGATCGCGCCATCCCCAGGTTAACAGGAGGAGCATTGAAGCCATCCCATTCTCCGAGGCAGCGTCCAGGCCAGCGCTATATGGGACTGACTTGGCTTCAGTCTCCGTGGGGTGGGGCAGCCCTGGGCACTGCAGCGTCTGTGCCCCAGAGCTGTACCCCCTCTGGGAGCAGGGGGAACCCCCCCAGCCAGCCCACTGCCAGGTCAGCCCTGCCCCACAAAGGCAGCCGGGAGAGCCACCAGTGCAGGGGGTTTTATGCTGTGGACTTGTGGGACTGAGGCCCACACAAGGGGCATTGAGACGCTCCCTGCTACCCTGCCTGGGCTTTCCTTGGGGGAACAGCTCTGCATCCCCCTCACCAGCCACTGTGCAGCCACCCTGTGGGCCTGGGCCAGATACAGCGTCACTAAAGTGTGGCCAGGGAGAGAACTTGGAGCCTCTCCGGGAGAGTCTCCACAAGTGGGAAACTGTACGGGGCCTCTGACACGCGGGTGAGCAGTTCTGATTCCATCCAGCAGAGGGCAGTGGGAACACACAGCGACACCCCACCCCCCCCCACAAGGAGGTGGCTTAGATTCTAGCTCCCCGTCCTGTGTGAGCAGGGGAGGGTGGTACTGGGCTGCATGGCCCCCTCCGTCTCGGCTGGCTCCGCCCGGTCCATACAGTGCCCTGTCACTCAGGGCAGTGGGCGGGGCACAAGCACTGGGCAGGGTCTGATGGTCCGTTCAGGGAAGGCTCTTTCCCTGGCTGGCTGTCCCTCCAGCCCGTGGGGAGTGGGTGGGGGGGCAGACTGTCCTGAGGGAGCCCCCAGGCGGGAAGGCAGCCCCACCTTGGTCCAGCCCCACCCTCGCTGCTGGGAGGGTGCCACTCTCAACCCCCCTGGGAGTGCCCTTCCCCACGCTGTCTGTCTGCCAGGCTGCCTCCTCCCCAGAGCAGAAAGGCCGGGGCGGGCGGGTGGTGTCTGGGGAATGAGCTTCTGCTCCCGGTGCAGGTGCAGCCAGGCTGAGGGCAAATGCTCTGCCAAGCGCGAGGGGATGGGGCGCTGTGCCCGCGCCTGCTGCCGCTCGGCCTTTGGCACCGGGAGGAGAGCGCGGTCCTGGGACGCCTCCCTGCCAGTCCCCGCCGGGGGAGCGGTTCTTCTCACATCGGGGGCACAGAGCCACCCAACGCCCTCGGCTCCCTGACCACCCTACCCCCACCCCAAATGAGCTCTTCCCCACCCCCAAAACGGGCTCTCCCTAGCGGTGGGGGGAATCCGTGTCCCTTGCCCTTCAGTCCCGCTCCAGTCATGCAGCCCCTTGCAGCTGCTCTCCCTGGCTCCCCCCCCCTCCCCCCGTGCTCTCCGACGGTCCCTCTGGCTCTGGGCACAGGCGCCCGCACGTCCTTCCAAGTCCCCTGGCTCCTTGGCAGCCTTCCCCGGCAGGTCCGCCTGCAGCGCTGGAGTGGGGCTCTTGGGGGGGGGGGTACCGCCTTTGCTCAGCCAGCACGTTGCTTGTGGGAGCCCTGGGCTGGCATGGCCGTGCCGTGCAGCGCTCTGAAGACATGAAGTACAGACCTGTTGGGGGCAGCAGTGACTTGGAGTCCAGGCTGCAGCAGCGCCAGGCCCTGCCAGGCTGGGCGCCTGCCAGGCAAGAGCGTGGGCACTTAGATTGCATTAGCTCCTCGGCCTACTTGGGCTTCTCTAGCCAACTGAATAAATATCCCTTGGCTCTCCCCCTTCCCGGCCTTCCAACGCCAGGGCCTGCCAGCCCCTTGCTGGCACTCGGAACACCACAGCCTTGCAGGGCAAGATGGGCGAGGGTGCAGTGGTTGGAGCGGGGGGTGGGAGACAGGACTCCGAGGTGCCTTTGGTGCCTCAGTTTCCCCATGTGCAGTGTAGGGACACCTCTGCCCCACCCTGGAGATGCTCAGATGCAGGGCACGGGGTTGCCCCATGTCGTCGTTGAGGGCCTGTGCTACAGAGCACTCCCGAGGTGCCCTGGAGAGCCACGCCAAGCGCTGCCCCTGGGCAGGACCATAGCTGTGCTTGGGGGGACACCCAGGCTTGTGTGTCCATGGAGTCCCATCCCAGGAGAGGGGCTAGTGAGCCCTCCACTCAAACCCTAGGTAAGCGGGTTGCTGATGTGGTTCCTTCGATCCGACTGGCTCCCATCGGGCCATTGATTCTCAAGCGATGCCCCTTCCTCGCCATGGAAAGCAGCACCCTTCTCCCCAGGCTGCGTTCTCCTTGGCCCGGCGGGTTGTGGGCAGGCGCCCGAGACTCAGCACGGCCCGGGGCAGAGCACGGCCCCGGTTCCTGCCCCTCTCTGGTCCCCCATGCATCTGTGACGGTGGACACATCTGTCTCTCTGGCAACAGCTGGCTCCGTTCCCTGAGCCCGTGCCCAGCAGTGGGGGTGTCTGGGAAAGGCCTGGCGTGGTTGGCCCTGACATGAGCTTTGCAGCCCAAAGGGGGGTGGAGGAGCTGGCTCTGCCAGGTGCCGGGACGGTAACCAGAGAGCGGGTCCGTTAGGTGCCCTGTGGAGGATTTTGCTGGGCTGGGGACTGGGGATGGAGCCAGGATTCCCAAGGACGTTTGTAACAATCACTAAACCCCCTGGAATGGACTAAACCAGGCAGCTCTGAAAGCCTCTCTGGCAGGTAGTTTATGTTCTCGCTGCCATCGGCGGCATGAAATATCGCACTCTCACTCGCTAATGCATGCAGCCACTTAACCATTTGCATAGCGGCTCGGCACTGGCTGGGGGCTGGGCTGGGGTCTCTCTGGGGCCAGTGCAGGGGAGGGGGCGGCGTGGCAGTTTGCACCCCAGGCCGGAGCGAAGGGCCCGTGTTTTGGGTCGTTCCCCTGCTGGCACGGTGGCCTGCGACACTCGGGCCTCTAGGCAGGCGGTGGAGACCCAGCGTTTTCCTGTGTGCTAAGGCGTGTCTCTGCTCCGCTCCCCCCGCCCCGGCCGGGCGGCTCTCTGCTCCTGGGTAACTGATCACCTGCTGAACGTGCTGTGAGCGCAGGCCACGCTCCCGCTTCCCAGGGACAGGGGTTGGAGCGCGTGTGGGCTGCAGCTGAACCGCCGTTGGCTTGGAGCACCTCAGAGCTCCCCAGCTACGCCGGCAGGGCCACCTCCCAGGGCCCGCAGGCACCTTGCTGATCCCCCAGGGGGCGCTGTGCTGCAGGGAGGGGGAGCTCAGTAGGGGGCGCTGTCCCCTCTGTCAACGCTGACCCCAAAGCTCCAGCGTGTGCCAGGAGGTGCTGTGCTGCAGGGAGCGGAGAGGGGGGCTCAGTAGGGGGCGCTGTGCTGCAGGGAGCTCAGTAGAGGGCGCTCTCCCCTCTCAGTCAGTGCTGACCCCAATGCTCTAGGGGGCACTGTGCTGCAGGGAGCGGAGAGGGGGGCTCAGTAGGGGGCGCTGTCCCCTCTCAGTCAGTGCTGACCCCAAAGCCCCGGTGGCGTTAGGGGGGCCGTGGTGCTGGCTCTCAGAGTTAATGCCCATTGGAGGTGCCGCTCCTGTGGCATTGGACCCTGCCTGCTGGCACAGGACTCCCCACTTCCTGTCCCCCACACTCCCCGTCACACTGCGGCTGGTCCCCCCTCCCCAGGGCCTGGGCTCTCCAGCAGGCTGGGTCTTGGTGGAGGGCCATTGATGAGCGGGGGCAGTTCCTGGGCCTCGGTGCCACGTTCCCCTTATTGCCTGGGCAAGCAAGCCAGCTTTCGGCAAGGCCCCGATCCACTGGCTGGGGGTGGGGCCATGCCAGGCTGAGCTCCGTGCTCTGTGTATCTCAGACCTTGCGGCTGGCATGGACTGAACCTTGTTCCTGCATTGGCCCTGATCCTCTCCCCCCCCCCACTCGCCCCCTGGGACGCGCTGGTTCTGCCGCTGGATGTGTGACGGGCCAGGGAGGGGCAGTGCCTGTGGCGAGGGCACACGGGTGGGGGCTGGACGGGCTGTGAGGGCTGGACGGGCTGCGATCGCTGGCTTTGCTGGCCTAGTGTCCCGGCTGATCCCTGCCCCGCTCCTGGCACTGACTCTGCTCCCATTCGAAATCCTCTCTCACACGGAGCGTCTGGTTCCTTTTCCCCTGCAGGCAGAGCTCTGGCGCCAGCAAAGAAAACCTCCCGCGGTGGGAACCCCTGGGTAGCCGTGATCCTCTCCTGGGTGGTGGTGCAGGTGAGTTGGCTGCGCAGGGCACAGTGGGAGCACTGACCGTGGGCGCTTCACCGCAGAGGAGCCCAGAGCTAGACCCAAGCAGCAGTCGGATATGTAGCCACCTCTGGGGTGGAGAGCAGCAGCCGTAGTGCCGCACGTCCATGGTGGGTGGGAACTGGCTGAGGACACGGGCCCAGACCCGCAGAAGGGCCATGGGCCCTCAGCCGTGAACGGGGCCCAAGGCGTGTATTTAGAGGGGCCGGCCAGCCTTGTTGTTAAGGCTCTGGGCTGGGATTCAGGAGATCTGGGATCTCGCCACAGACTCCCAGACTGCCCTGCTGAGCTGGTGCAGTGAGGGGCTGGGACACCAGGGCCTGGGCAGTCCTGAAGGGGGAGTCGCCTGGATCTGTGGGCCAACAGGGCCTTTGGGCTCCCCCCTGGCTGTCTGGTATCCCCAGCACGGAGCCCCTCTAGTTCTGCTGCCGGCAGGGTCCAGGACCCACTCTTAACCCTTTCACTGCTGCGTGCCAGCGGCCCCTCTGTGCAGCATTGGCACCTGGCAACGCCCCTTGGCTGGGCTGCTTCCACTCCTGCCCCTCGGTGTGCATCTGTCCCTTGGCTTGGCTCCCTGTGGGGCACTTGGGGCCTCATTTCCAACCCCCCATTGGAGTCAACAGGAACTGGGGCAGGGGGGAGGGGGCTCGATCCCTTTGGCAGCCAGACAGGCACCACGTGGGCCCCATTCTCAAGTCCCAGCATGTCACAGGCATTAGGCAGCACGCAGGGATGTCTCTGGGGGTGCTGTTCAGAGCTGAGATCCCGGGGATTCGCTCTCCGGTTCTGGGTGCAGCCGTGAGACCTCCCAGGGGAAGGAAACAATCGCTCTAATTCCGTGTGCAAAGGGCTCCCAGTGCGGGTGGGGGGCATCACTGTGCCGCCGCAAGGATCATCGCCTTGTGCCCGGAACCTGCCATCAGCCAGTCTGCAGGAGTGGTGAGGCAGCGCCGGCTTCGCGTCTCAAGAGCGAGCTCGTCTGCACTCCGCCAAATTGGACAAATATATGTAATGCTAAAAAATTGCCCCATTAGCCGGCAGGGAACATGGACACACGCATGCACGAGGCGTCGCGGCCTCAGCCACCTCGGCCCTGATTGCAGGCGGCGGGGATAACAATCCATTTCTGGGGCCTGGGCTCCCAGCGCCCACGTGCAGAGAGCAGGCACGTGGGGGGGAGCCAGTACAGGAGAACCAGGGCGATGGACAGCAAGGAATCACAGAGCCGCAAACCCAAAGGTATTTAGGTGCCTAACTCTTATTGAAGCCGATGGGAGTTAGGAGCCTAAATCCCTTTGAGGATCTGGCCCTTTGTACCTTCAGGGCCACTGGCCACGTGGGCTGCACCTGGTTGGCATGAAGAGAATCGGATTGCTGCCAGCGTCCAGCTACAGGTGCGGCCCATTGAGACGCCAGGCCCCAGCACGCTGGGCGGTACAAACACAGAGCCAAGAGACGGCCCCTGCCCCGGGGAGCTGACAGTCTCAGTGTAAGACGGGGTCAGCCGGTGGAGACCAGGAGACACCACCGGGCCGCACACTGGCCAGTGGCCTGAGCGCAGCAGCCACCTGTCCCATGTCGTGGCATCCCGGTGGAGGAGAGGTTTAAGGAGGGGGGTGGAGGACAAGGAGGTGGTTTTGTCGCTGGCCTGGGACCCTCCCCCTGCCCAGGCGAAGGGCAGCCGGTGCTTGGTTGGAAATGTCCCAGGTGGGTGATGGAGGCTGGGATCACAGGCCGATGGGAAGGCATCTGAGGGATGATGGCTGGGGTGGGGATGGACCCGGAGGGCCCTGGACAGTGAAGATGGGTTGATGCGATGAAGGGGGGAGGCGGGGGAAGGCAAAGGGAGGGGGTCAGAGCGAGGGGCCAACTGCTATCAGCTGGCGGGACGGGAATTGGCCAGGCTGGAAAGGCAATAACCCGACACACGATGCTGGGGCCTGGAGGGCAGAGTTGCTGTTGTGGGGGAAGGAAAGGTCAGATCTCAGAGACGCTCCTGGGGGGCCACAGGGCAGGATTAGACCCAGGCTGCAGAGAGGCCGAGGTGAAGACAATAGCTAAAGTGGCACAATGGGGGAGGATGGGCCTGCGGGGAGGAGTTTGTACGGGGGCTGCTGCCCACCGACCCCTGGGGCTCTCTCTGGCTTCCAGCCTGTACTGCCTGGGGGTGGGGGGGCTCCCTCCGACTCCCTGGCCTCGGCTGGCTGTGCTCACACCCGATCCAGGAGGGGGCCAGGCCAGCGGGTGCTCAGCCGGGACCCCAGGCAGCGCAAGCACCTGGCCTCCAAACCCAGCCCCCAGGAGCCCAGCTTCTCCCGGAGCTGCTTGCACCATGGCGTCGGCTGGCTCCAGCGGGCAGGGTACAGACCTGTGCCGTGAAAGCGCCTGGCTTTTGCGGCCCGGTGCTGAATGGCAGGGCAGCGCCAGCCGCTGTGAGAGGGGGGACCCGTCGCCTGGCCAGCTCGTCAGCAGCTGCTCCTCAGAGGCGTTTTGCTTCCTCCGGAGTCAATTGAATCACAAGCCCCGTGGTGCGCGGGAGGAATCGCCCGCCCCTGCCATTAGCTAATGGCTGCGTCTCACCGAGGGGCCAGGCCTGGCCCGGGGAAAGGGGAGACACACGCACACCCCGCGCTGGTGCAGGCCAGTCAGCGAGGAGCTGAGAATTGCCTCAAGGGGCTGGGGCTGGGCTGGCTCCTGCTAGGGGAGGGGCCTGCCCGGCATCTGCCCCGGCTGGTTTGCCTTGGGGTGCTCGGGCCCAGAGGCAATGGGGGTCTCTCCAGCCCCTCAGGCACTCTGGTGACTCTCACGTGAGCTCCAGACTGCAGATCCAAAATGGCGGGCGGCAGCCATGGCTGAGGGGCGCAGGGTGGCACTGATGCATGGCATGGGGTGAGGGCCTCACACACGGCTGCTGAGAGAGAGGCCAACCCCCTGCCACGGGAGTCATGGGAGCTAGTCCTGGACAGGCTTCAGGCAGACCCATCCCCACCAGCTCCGGGGCCCAGGGTGGGAGAGGCCCCGACAGGCTCCAGCGATGGGGCTGAGCTGTGGGGTGGGTGGGGAGCCCAGGCTGGGATAGCAGGGGGCTGCAGTCGGGAGTGAGGGGCTCCGGCAGAGCTGCATGGGGGGCTCAGGGCTGGAGTTGCAGGGCCAGCCGGGGCACCATACCAGCCGTAGGGACCCCATATCCTAGCAGCTAATGGCACTTGGCAGCCTGCCCGAGATGGCCATCTCCAGGCCTGCTCCCAGCCCACTGCAGGCTCCCATTCCCCCCATCTGCCCCTTCCAGCCTCTCCAACAGCAGCTAGTTGTGGGCTCCCTGATAGCAGCATCTCCCTGCCCCCCCGGCCGCCCCCCCCCCCACGCCTGGCCCCCCTGGCCTACTGGCTTGGGGTTTGCTACCTTTCAGCTTAGATCCTTTCCCTTGATGAGCAGCTAACTGAATTATAAATCAAAGGCAAACGGCTGGGCGAGTGAGGGCGGGGGGTGGGGGACTCCATTAGAGCAGCCAGGCACGATTACCGCGGCTCGGCGCTATTAAGCTCCCAACGAGCTGAAATTCCCAATTGCTTAAATGGGTTGAATAATCGAAAGCGCCCCACGTGGA
Organism: Terrapene triunguis; assembly: GCF_002925995.2. Classification (NCBI taxonomy): domain Eukaryota; kingdom Metazoa; phylum Chordata; order Testudines; family Emydidae; genus Terrapene; species Terrapene triunguis. The sequence goes on from NW_020664439.1 coordinate 44,740,218, forward strand.
GTGATTGCTGCAGGTCAGGCTGAACTGCCGGCTTCGCGGCGCAGAGCGGCTCCCGGCCGCGCTGGGGGGTTAGGGGGTGGGAGAGCGGCTGGGGCGCGGCTCCCCAAGAACGGAGCAGGCCCTCCCCGAGGGCGTGGGCACCAGCAGGCCCGGGATCACCTGGCTGCCGCTCGCATCGCTTCGGTGCTTAGATCTAGCTCCCTGCATCCAGCTGAGACACCCCCTGCTTTACCCAGGGCTGGGCGTGGTCCGGACGCTCCCCTGCACGTCCCCTGCTTTACCCCAGGGCTGGGCGTGGTCCAGACACTCCCCTGCACGTCCCCCCTTTATCCAGGGCTGGGCGTGGTCCGGACGCTCCCCTGCACCTCCCCCCTTTACCCCAGGGCTGGGCGTGGTCCGGACGCTCCCC
>NW_020664439.1:44740726-44761398 GCF_002925995.2 Terrapene triunguis
GGACGCTCCCCCGCACCTCTCCCCTTTATCCAGGGCTGGGCGTGGTCCAGACGCTCCCCTACATATCCCCCCTTTACCCCAGGGCTGGGTGTGGTCCGGACGCTCCCCCGCACCTCTCCCCTTTATCCAGGGCTGGGCGTGGTCCAGACGCTCCCCTACATATCCCCCCTTTACCCCAGGGCTGGGCGTGGTCCGGACGCTCCCCCGCACCTCCCCCCTTTGCCCCAGGGCTGGGCGTGGTCCGGATGCTCCCCCGCACCTCCCCCCTTTGCCCCAGGGCTGGGCGTGGTCCGGACGCTCTCCTGCATGTCCCCTGCTTTACCACAGAACTGTGTGTGGCCTGCATGCTCTCCTGCATGTCCCCCCTTTACCCCAGGGCTGGCCGTGGTCTGGATCACCTCCCCCCTTTGCCCCAGGGCTGGGCGTGGTCCGGACGTTCCCCCGCACCTCTCCCCCTTTGCCCAGGCTGCTTGCTTCCCTCCTATGCCCAGGGCTTTGGGGACAGGCCCATCCATTGTTCTCCGGGCAGGAGCCCCCGTGCCCCAGCCTCCGATCAGCCCTTCCCCCAGGACTCAGTCCAGATCCCGGCCAGACGCACGCGGCCAGGCAGCCTCTGAGAAGCCGTTTCCCGGCTGACGCACTGGGCTGGCCGTGGCCCCGTGGACTCCCCATGTACGGGCTCCGCTGCTGGGCTCAGCCCACTGGGACCCCCAGCGCAGGGCAGCCCATGTGGGGACGGGCCTTCAGCCATGGCTGGGCTGGTTTGGAGCCAGCAGCCTCGGCTCCCAGCCCCCTGGCTGGCCTGGCCCCCATGGGAGAGGCTGTGGCCATGACTCGTGGGGCCCAGGCCGGCTGCCCCAAGAATGGATGTAGCAGTAACGGCTGGGTGGGTTTAGCTGTCGAATACATCAGGCTGCAAGGGGCCATTATTCACTCCCCCCCCCCCCCCCGTGACCATCTGCCCTGTCTCATGCCAGCTCCTCGGGCTGGGTGTGGCTCTGGCACTGCCCCCCAGTCCTGGTGCGGGAGGGGACACTGTGCCCGGCGGGTTCCCAGCAGGAAGATTTCAGCTGTTCAGTGACTCTCTGGACCCACTTCCCCCGGGAAGGGCGCTGGAGGCAGCCTGAGGGCTGGGCGCTGGCTCCCTGTCTCTGCTGCTTGGCTGCCCCATGGCTGTCTCTGGCTTGGGGGGCTCCTGCCCTATGCTGCTCCTTCTCTCAGGGGGTGGCACTGCGGTGACCCCCAGGACGGGAGGGGCACAGGCCCTGGGGTGGTGGGGCTGGATTTCTCTCCTGGGTCCCCCCGTGAGAGGTGGGCGTGGGGGGTGTGTGGCAGGGGGACGTGCCTGGGGTCGGGAGCAGGGCGAACGCAGTGCCAGTCTCTCCGTGCAGCACAGGTGGGCGGGGGACGAAGGGCGCACCCTGGCGGTGCCGCCAAGGGACCCCATGGCAGAAGAACTGGCATCCCGGCTCCCCTCAGAGGGCCACGGGGGCCCAGTGTCTGGCTCAGCACTGCCAGAGCCAGTGGGGCAGGTCAGAGCTGGAGGTGCCCTTGGGGTTGCCCAATGCTGCCTCCTGCCCTGCTGCTGGATGCACCAACCAGAATAGCCTCCAGCCCTCTAAGGTGTGTGGGGCTCTGTTCGCCCGGCCAGCCAAGGGGGTGCCTGATGCTATTGTCTCCCCCAGCTGGTGCTGTTCTCCGGGAAGCTGAACACCATCGCCGCCATTGTGACCATCTTCTTCCTGCTGGTCTACGCCACCGTCGACCTGGCCTGCCTGGCCCTCGAGTGGGCGTCGGCCCCCAACTTCAGGTACCCGGACCAGGGTGGGCGGTAGGGGGTGGGCAAAGAGGCTGTCTGCTAGTGAGGTGTCCTGGAGCCGTTGGCACCAGCCACTGTGACGCACTCACACCGCTATGCTGTGCCCCGCCTGGCAACCCCCGACACACAGTGCCACTGGGCAGCAGGGGGCAAGGGTGGGCTGGTAATTGGGTCCCCCATGGCCCCAAAACCTGCAAGGGAGGGCAGGCCTGTTCTCCCCCTCCCCCCCCCAGCCAGCACCAAGCTGGAATCTGCCGGCCCCACATCTCTTTCCCCCCGCCCCACCTCCGCCACCCCTCCCCAGGATGTGTGCATGGAGGGATGGGATGGACTGGGCTTAGGTCCCCCTAGCCCCGCGTTGCCAGCCACTGCCACCCAACTCCAGCCTCTTGGGTGCCCCATGCTTGGCAGACAGGGGCCAGGAGCTCGGCCAGAAAGTGAGTCAGTTGCAGGGGTTATGCGGGTCATGCTGTCTCCCCACTGCCCCACCTCCCTGGGACTGGGGGGTGCAGAGAAGCCCTCGGCCTGGTCAGCGCTCCCCAGAGCAGGGATCTCAGCTGGCACTGAGGTATCAGAGGAGATTGCCCCTACGCCCTGCTTCTCACTGATGAACCTCCCCCCCCCCACCCCCCAAACTGGGCACGAACCGATCAATGTGAGCCCCCCCACTCCCAGCACGCATAATCCGTGGTGATCAATCCCCGCCCCCCTCTAATCCCATCAAGCCGAGCGCGGCGCTGGGTAATAAGCATTTATGAGCCTGGTTAAAAAGCTTTTGCCCTTGAGCAAATACCATTTTTAGCCAGGAAAAAACAACCACCCCCCAATGGAAACAGCAGCCCCGAGCGCGCCGGGCGATTGGTGGGAGATTTATGGCTCGCGTCCTGCTGCGCTCCCGGGGCAGCGCGCCAGGCGGGGCCGGAGCACGCCTTCCATTAGCGGTAATTAAACCGAGGGAGAGCCCAGCCTCCTTCCTGGAACAGTCTGCCTGCGCATGCACAGCCACCCACTGCCCTGCCCCCCAGCAAAGGGGGCCTGCTCGGGAGGAAGAAGGTGGTGAAGACCCAGACAGAGTCCTGGGCTCTGCCCCCATTCCCCTTGGTCCAGCCACTAGATCGCTCAGGGATCACCCGTGCAACAGGGGTGGGTCCCCTTCTGCTGAGGAAGGGGCTAGAGGCTGAGATGAGGACCCCATCGTTAGAGTCTAGGGGGCTTGGGGAGGGGGAGGTCCTATCACAGGGCAGGGCAGAACCCAGCTCTAGTAAGCCTCAGGAAATGTCTTAACCACTAGCCTGTGCTGCCTCTCCCTACTGCCATTCCCCTTCCCCCCATCCCGTTGGCTGGTGCGTGCGTCCAGGCTGGGAGCGCGTGGGGCAGGGACTCTCTCGATGGGCACGTGCAGCACCTGGCACGGTGGGGTTCTCCAGGTGCTAACGACCAGACCCGGCTGCTGGGGGGGAAGAGCGGGCGCTGCGCCTACGGGGTGGGTTGCCGCAGGTTTCCCAGGCCTGGAGAAAATGGCCCTGGAATTAGGAAGAGTCTAGTGAAAATGGGCCAGTCTCTCTCCGTTTTTTGTGCCATCCCCCAGTAGCCCCGGGGGCCGTGTGCTGAAGTTAATGGCTGGGGGTGGCACAGCCCTCCAGAGGCCAGGTTCCTGCGGTTGGCGCGGCTCAGGCTATGGCGCCCCTGCCTGCAGAGGGACCTGGGGCTGGGAGCTGGCACTTCTAAGGCACCCTGGTGTGGAGTGTGGGCAGGGCTCCGTGCGTCAGACCGACCCTGTCTTACTCATCCTCAGTGTGGCATGGCCTGGTGCTCACTGGTAACTCTGCTCTCCCTGCCTTGCGCTGCCCAGCGTTAAACGGCCCATTGGCAGTGGCGCCAGCGGCCTGTCTACACTATGGCTCCCTGCATTGCCATTGCAGGAGGAGCACCTGGGGGGCTAGGGCAATGGAGGGGCATTTGCAGGAGATACGAAGGAGGAGCCTGCTGCGCCGTGGGGACCCAGGTGAGGGGCCTGGCCATGGGGGGCAGCTCCTCAGTGGGGCTGGGTTCTCCATGGGTACCTACTGTTTGTCAGTGCTGATCTCAGCCCCTTCACTCTGCACAAACCTGCGCTGTCCTCCCTGGGCCCCAGACCAGACCCCAGAGCATCTCTCACTGCTGGCCAGAACCCCTGGCCCCTGAGAGAGCCCCCACTCCCTGGAGACCAGCCACTGCCACCATGGAGGAGAGCATTGGTCCATCTGGTCTGGTATCCTGCCCCTGGGCCAGGCCTGTCCTGTTCAGTCCCCGGGGTATCTGAGCACCTCTCTGCCTCGCCGGGGCCATGTCCTGCGTGGGGCGTTTGGTCTGGGACCGGCCCCCGAGAAGGCCCTGAACCGATGAGCCTGACCCTGGTGGTAGAGAGTTCCACTGGCCCGAGGAGCAGAGCTGCCGGCCACGGGCCCATCCCAGGATACCCTGGGCCCAGGGCGTGGAGCGCCTTGAAGGCGAGGAGCCGAGGCCTCGAGCGTGGCCCTGTTCTGCGTGGGTGGGGTGGGCTCGCTGTAGCCTGTTGCCGAGGCGAGGTGTTGCAGAGTTCTGGACTAGCTGGCGTTTGCTGAGGCCTCCGTGCCCAGGCCCGTCCCGTGGCTGTCGTCCCGCTGAGAGGTGAGAATGGCCAGGGCCTCGTCAGCCGCAGATGGGGGAAGTGTTACTCACGGATGCTGGTAGGTGAGAGCTCAGTGTCTGCCGGGAACCCAGCCGCCTGCTGACCCCAGGCTGACTCAGCCAGCCGCGGCCGTGCAGAGCAGACTGTGCCGTGGCTGCAAACTCTGCTGGGAGCTTGTCCTCTGCCCACCAGCGTCCCTGCTGGCTGGCTTGGTTCAGCCGCTGCCAGGAGTTGATCTTGGCCGAGCGACACTGGGGCCCTGTGTGTCCCCTGGTCATTGCTTTCCAAAGAGCCTCTGGGCTGCCCGAGGTCTTGATCCTCCTGCGGGATGACGGGCCAGCAGGGCCGAGGTGCGTGTACCTGCCCCAGTGCTGCCTCGGCTGGGATGGCTGCCCCGGTGAGCTCGCAGCGGTGGGACGCCACCATCCCCGTGGGGTGCGTGGGGCCGGGCGCCAGTGCAGGGCCCCAGAGCAGAGACAGGGCAGGTGACAGTGGCTTGGCCAGACGGCCGGGGTGGCAGGAAGGGTACAGCATGAGAAGATACCCCGTGAGTGCCCAGGGCTGGGGGGAGAACGGAGAGCTGGCAGGGAGAGGTAGCCCCAGAGCGAGCCGGGGGGCAGCCCCATGTGCTATGGGGTGGGGGGCCGGGCTTGGTTACAGGGTGGCTGGGGCTGGCCTGGCTAAGGGGCTCTCTGCCCACCCCATCCAGCATCTCCCCCTCCTTCTGCGTCGCTCTCCCGCCCCCCCGCCTCAATGCAGCATTCTCCCCTCCTTCCCCACCGCTCGGCTCTCCCCTCCCGCTCCCCGCCGAGGTCTCCGACATGCGAAATAAAAAGGAGATTTTAATTACCTTTCAGCAAAAACAACAATTAGAGAAAATAACAGCTTCTGCGGGCCCGCCTCCTCTGCGCTCCCGTGCCGCGCCGGCTTGGGCGCCCTGCTCTGCTGGCTCCGGCTGCGTCTCTGAGCTGACCTGCCCCACGGGCCGGGGTGTTTCACCTGTTCTAGCCGCGCTTTGTCTCTCTCTCTCGTAAAGGTTAAGGGCCCCGGGGAGCGGGTTCTGCTCCACGTTCATGGCTCGTGGATCTGGAGCGCAGGACGGCTCCATCAATGCTGCCTGCCGTGATCTCCCCTAGCAGCCCCCTGCTTGGGGAGAGGCATGAAAGGGCAGGAGCCAGGGTGCCAACCCCAGGGGCAGGGCACAGGTAGGACCCCGTCTGAGTCTGCAGCCAGCCTGAACCGAGCTCTGAGCAGGGCAACCTGCCCCACTCACCGCAGTGGCGGTGTTGACTCTGAAACCTACTGGTGGCCATTCACATGGCACTAGGGCGACTTACTGCTCTGCTGACCATCCCAGCAGAAGCCGTCAGCTCCGTGCGTATCCCACAGCCCCAGTGCCGTCCCCCATCTCCCACCATGCACTGACCTGTGGCTTGGATTGGGGATGCCCCAGCCTGAGCCCCTGGGGCGAGGGAGCCAGAGGGCCGGGGAGCAAGCAGAGCGGGAGGAAAACTCGGCGCCCCCCAGAGGCGGCGCGTCTCTTTCAAGCTAAGCGGCCAGGCCCCTCCCCTACTGATCCCCAGGGGCCAGGGTCAGTGGCGTGGGATTGGGGGTGCGAGGGTTGCCGCGGCGATTGGGGGGGCTGCGGCTGGAGCGACCTGGGGAGGGGGCCCCTTGGCGGTGCTGAGGCGGAGAGCAATTTTCCCAGCTGGCTGCATTAGCGCAGGCGGGGGCCTGCCGGAGATGGTAATTGCCGGCGCCGGGCCCTGCCTAATGGATGTTGTGATTAAGCTCTTATTATGGAGCGGGAGGCGGGAGGGGGTGGGCGGCGATGCGGGGGGCGATTGGGAGGGGGCGCGAGCAACTGACGGCTTTGGGGATGGAAGGAGAGAGCCTGGGGTTTCTCTGCGCCAGCCCCACTGGAACAGCAGCCCACCCGTGGGGGGCACGCAGGCCCTGCCTCACGTGGCCCCTTCCCCTCCCAAGGAGGTGCTACAGTCTGGGGGGTGGGCTGAGCTGTTCGGTTGCCCCCAAGGCCCTCCCGCACCCCCAGCCACGGCCCCTTCTCTCCCCTCAGCTGAGCTGAGCTCCCCCTCCCCACTCCAGCGTAGCTTCCCCTCCGGGCACCTGGCTGAGAAGGGGGCGCTGCGCTCCGCCCACCTCCCTGGGGTAGGGAAGAGTCCATCAGCCCCTCTGGCAGAGGAGAGGGGGACTGAGGCAAGGGATAGCTCAGGGTCACATGCCACAGCTGTATCAGAACCCAGGAGTCCCCTCCCCTCTGAGAGCTCTGCATAGAACCCAGGAGTCCTGACTCCTAGACCCCCTGCCCTCTGCTCTAACCCACTACACCCCCCCCCCCCCCCCCCCCCCCCCGCTCTAACCCCTCCCAGAGCTCAGTATTACCTGCCTGTGCATGACTCTGCCTCCCGGCCAGCCCAGCCCCCATGCTGAGCACAGCCCCCCCACGCCACCTCCTGCAGTGATGGGGCCAGGCAGGTGACAAATAGCTTTTACCTCTGGCCCACTGCAGCCACCTGTAGCTGCACGGATGCCAAGCCTGTCCTCCAGCCCGCTGAGGGCCCTTGGGCTACGCCGTGACTCAGGGACAGCTGTGATCGCCCCTGGACGGCCTCCCTTGCTCTCCGCGCCGGCTTGGGAGCCATCAGCCAGTGCCAGTCACTGCCACCTCCCGGGGCCGCGGGCAGAGGAACAGGGGTGGGACCGCCTGGCCATGCCCTGCGCTCTGTGATCACAGCAGCCTGGCACCCAGCAAGCCTGGAGGAGGCCGATCCCTCCCGGCCGGGGCCACTTCACGCTGGCTCCTGCAGCCACAACACAGCCCTTGGCCGAGCCACCCGCTGGCTCTTCTGGGCTGGGCAAGGCGCGGGCAAGGGACGGGGACCCCTGCTGAGGCCAGCACGCTGCCCGGCCAGGGAGCTAGAGGCTGGCAGAAGGAGGGGGCAAGTCTCAGCCCTGCCCCATCTGAGAGCGCCAGGGTGACCACAGCCAGCTTGGCACAAGCGGAACTGGCTTTGTAGCCCCCAGAGTGGCAGGTGCTCCTTCGGGCTGCTCCGTGGTGGGGCCTGCAGGGGGCGCTCGGCTGGCTGCACCCGCCCTGGGGGGGAAAGGGAGGCCTTCAGGCGCGGGGCCACCGGTCCAGCCCCACTGACGCCCTCCCTCTTTGGGAAATAAGGGCTTTGCCGTCACTTTCCGCGGTTCTCCTTCTGGTCCTCAGTTCTCTGGGAAACATCCTCTCCCTTCCTTTCCTGTCAACTTCCTGGAGCGCTGCTTGTGTTCCTGCCAGGCCCTCTCTCCTCCATCGCAGCTTCCCCCGGTAGCAGGCAGGCGGCGGCAGCACTATCTGCCCATGCCACCCGCGGGCACCAGCAGCGGACTCCGGTGCTGGGCGGTTCTGTACAGTTTCCAGCCCAGCGCCCCTGCTGTTGGAGCAGACCAGCTGCTCCGGGGAGGCCGGGCGGTCTGCCTCAGAGGCCGTAGATCTGGTGTCCCTCAGTCGCCGAGTGGGATTGCACTTGGTCGATCTGGCTTCAGCCTTGGCCTCCGGGGCCGTTGGTGGGCGTCCCGATTTGCCGTGGTTGGAAGGGGTGAGGAGGGTGGGCATTGGCTCCCTGCCTTCCCAAGCCCTGAATTGGCCCCATGCTAAGCCACTGGGCCGTGCGGCTGAGGGCAGGAACTGCCCCTGGACGATCTGCTCCAGTGAGTGCCGCCCGTGCCAGGGGTTGGCGCTGAGTCAGCCTGCAGTCTGTTGGCAGCGCAGTGGGTAATGAATTGTTTATGACCTGTGCCTCGGCTTTTCAATGAGCTGAAACGTGTCAGATAATAAGTTGTTTATAAGCCGTAAATCTGCGGCACAATAAACCAACGTCGGGCTGTTTAAGCGTGAGTTGTGAGCTGACGCCCCATTGGGCCGGGCATTGATGATGAGTTGCGAGCCGGTGTCCCGTTGGCTAGCGGATCGGCGCCGAGGCACGAGGATGGCTTCCGTTGGGCGGCGAGCTGATGATGAGCCCTGAGCTGCGAGCCCATTGGGCAGCAGGTTGGTGATGCGTCGTGAGCGCCGGTCTCATTGGGTAACGGCTTGATGATGAGTTGTGAGCTGAAGTCCCGTTGGGTAATGAATTACTCAGAGATGTATTTGCTTGGGAGAAGTAAATCTGGTCTGTACATTGTTGCCGAGTTGTGATTATATTGTACCACGCTCTGTAAATCACGGATAACACCTTGATATACGGCGCCGAGAGCGGGTTGTAATTGAAACCAAATGCAGGCAACTCAGAGGTGCGGCATCTCTCCGGCAGGGCCGCTCTGCTTCCCGCGCAGAGCAAAGCCGGGCAGCGATGCCCACGGCGCAGCATAGCTGGCGCTTTGGGATGCCCTGGAGCTTTCCTGCCAGAGCCGTCTCCAGAACTCCGACTCGGTTTCTCACCACGATAATCATCCCCAAAGAGCTCTCCGGCTCTGCCAGCGGTAGGTGGCATTCGTGAGCTCACGGCCTGACCTAGACCTGGGATCCCGGACTCCGGGGTTCTGATTCTGTCTTTGGGCAAGTCACTCCCGCGCTTTGCCTCAGTTTGCCCACCTGTGAAATGGGGACGATGCTCTGTGCCCATCTCCCAGGTATGTTAGGGATGAAGAAGTGAATGGGTCCAAGCCTTATGGCAAGGGGATTCCCAGCCCTTGGCATGATTGCTGGCTCCCTCTCTCACTCAGATGGGAGATGGAGTTCCCTTGGTATCTCACTGGGGTGCCACTTCCTGCAGCACCTGGGCACCAAGCTCCCCCCATGTGAGGAACTGCAAGCCCTGTGTGGGTTTCCTCAGCCAAACGCTGCCCTTTTGTTCAGCCCGGAAAGGAGATTCCCAAGCGGGAAGGTGCCGCAGAGTTGTCCCCCGCACAGCACGCTCCTGCTGTTCTAGTGCATGGCTCTCGCTGGAGCACGGGTGCAGGCGAGAACATCTGTGGCAACAGTGTGTGTCTCTGATCATTCTAGACTGCAGTGTCTAAGTGGTAGACCCCAGCTTAGCGCCTGTTACTGCTCCCCAGTGCTTCTGGCAAATACAGTCGCTGGCTGTTGTGGGGCAAGCAGCATAACTGGATGATGGGAAGCTGTTCTCGGGTGCGATTCCAGCGCTCACCCCGTACCCTGGGGCTAGGCAGAGGTCAGAGGAGGAGAAATCTCAGGGAGCCGGGGAACAGCAGCAGGGTGAGAGGAGCTGGCTGGCTGCAGCACATGCACATAACCTGTTGCTGGACTGGCTGCTCCAGCCACACAAGGACACGTCAGGCACGTTCCCTCCAAGCCGCGGCTGTTCGCTGCTCTACCCAGAGCAGCGCTGGGCTCGTTTTCGCACAAAGAGCAATTAGCGGCTTCCGATGTAATTAGCTAACGATCCCTTCGGCTCAAGCAGCCTGACACATAAGGAGAGCGGGCTGCCGGGCTGCATTGTCCTCTCCAAACCCTGCGCTCAGACGGGAGCCCCCAGTTCCTCAGCCTTTGGAAACCGGAGAGGTGGCCAGGCCCGGTGAGATCTGGCGTTTGCCCCGTAGATCTGAGTGCTGGGGGGGGGGGCAGGGCGCTGGGCTGGGAGTGGCTTGTTCTCTGGCGAGATGGGAAGCAACAGTGTTAAAAATCAGAGGGGGCTAGTGGCGGCGGACCGACTCCGTGCCCTCCCCCGGCACACACACACACGTGGGCCCCCATCCACACACGCATGCACATACATGAATGTCTTCAGCGTCCCCACAAAGATGAGCTGGGCAGCTCTGCAGGGAGGCGCAGGAGCAGACAGGCTGGAGGAGCTCAGGGTAGTGTCAGGTGTGTCTGGGGTCCCGCTGGCCCTGCTGTCTGAGCGCTAATTACTAAGTGGATGGTTATTGACAGTCCCTGTCCCCCTCCAGTTTGCTGGGCAAGCAGAGAGGCCTCCATGAGAAGGAATTAATGATCCAGACACATTTTGAAGGAAAATAAGCCCTGAATTCAGCTTGGCTAGAGACACAATCTTCCCCCAAAGATTCGTGGGGAAACTGAGGCCCAGGGTCACACAGGGAGCCAGTGGCAGAGCTGGGAAGGCGCCATGGGGCCTGACTCCCAGTCCCATGCCCCCTGCTCCAGCCCATGCTGTCTGGCCCTGGCGTGGCGCTGGCGCTAGGAGTCTCCCTATGCTGCCTGCCCCAGGGCTTCCCAGCCCCTCAGCCCAGAGCAGTGGGCTCCTCCCGGGCCCATCCTGCAGGGTGCTGGGCGCTTCCCCAGAGCCGCAGCCAGACCTGCTCCAGTCGCCTCCAGCGAGAGCAGAGGCAGTGCCGCTCAGCTCCGGCTCGGGCCCCCTCAGCCTTGATTACGCGCGGGGAGCCTGGAGATGAAGGATAAAATGCCTTCCCCAATCGATCACTGCTGCTGCTATCAGACACCCCGCACCGGCTCTCCGCGGTGATTGGCAGGCCCCGGCGCTCCGAGCCATTGCATTCCCGTCACATTCTCCAGTCCGGCAACCTGGCTCCCATCCCCAGCCGCAAGGGGAAGGGACCCTGGGCCTGCCAGGCAGGGAACGCTCCTGCCGTGGGGGCTGAGGAGCAGACTGTGTGCCAGCACCCCCCGGGCGTCCTATGCTGCAGCCTGTGCCCACCCGCAGCCCCCCAGAGGGAGGGGATGGGTCCGTCTGGCTGAGCGGCCTGGCCTGCTGAGACCCCAGCCCATGGCTCCATGGTACGGGCAGTCAGGGCTGCCCCCGGCTCCCCACCCCGGGGCACGACGCAGGCACCACTGGGCTGGAGTGGAATGGTCTTGGCAGAGCGGGACTTGGGACCGTCTGCTCCCAAAGTGGGCTGCTCCCCCTCGGCTAATGGAGCGTCCCCGTGAGGTGCTGGGACGGGGGGTAGCTGGTGCTCTGGTACCGCAGCGCTTCTGGGTGTACACATCCCCAGCACGATTCAACCAAGCGGGCCCCAGAGACGGGCGGGAGGGGCGTGGGGGAACATGCACATTGCCTGCCAGAGTCCTAAGAGTTAACGTCCCAGCCGGCTCTGCTGCTGGGCGGGGGGAGCGGGCTGGGGGGAGCGTTTATGAGGATCGATTCCCCACTTAGCCGCAATCTCGCTTTATTATTCACCTTTTTTTCCCTTTAGAGGAGAAGCAGCCCCCCCTCCCCCCCGCCTCCCTCCCCTCTGGCCTTTGTCTCTGGTTTGCAGGGTTGTTGCTAGCGGCTGGGGGTGGGGAGCATCATTACCGGCCTTCCTTAAATCTTCCCAAGCAATCTCGCTCAGACAGCGGGTGAGATGAGCACCGGTTAATTAAACCAAGTACAGCCCCCCCAAGCTGAACCCTGCGATTCTGCGCCTGTCTTTTAATAACATGCACCATTGGAAATCCCGGCCCCTCCCGAGCACCGCCCCCGGGCCGGGGAACTGCGTTTCCACTGGGCTCATCCCCAGGTCCGAGCCCCCAGTATGAAATTAAAACAACTAGGGATTGCCAGTGATAAAGCAGCCCTCAGCCCATGCCCCCCACCCCCAGCCACTGCTGCGCAGGGGGGCCGGGGAGGGCTCTTCCCCACGGATGCTGAGTGGGGAGACAGACGGGGTGTGGCCGGGCTCAGGGCCCTGCCGGATGAAGGCAAGTGGCTAGCCAGTGTCTGTCCCGTTTTCACCAGCCAGAAGGCTGGGCCGGTGCCCGCTGGTGCCACGGGGCACGAGTGGCTCCTGCCATCGCAGGCAGCTGAGCTGTGACGGATTCGCTGTGCCCAGCTGGTAGGGGTAGTGCCCGGCCTGGAAGGTCCATCCTGCAGGCCCCAAGGGCTAGGATTGGGTAGGGACTTGGAACCACAGGCTGTAGTGCTTGGCCCTCTCCCAATGCCCCTGCCAGAGGGGTCAGTCAAGCTGGGTCCGGTTCTCCCCTTGGCCGCTCTCCTGGGGGACAGATCCCTCCACAAGTCCCCAGATGGATTAGAACCAGCCCGACCCTGAGGCTACCCCCATCTGAGGCTGACTAGCCCTCGGCGCTCTGCTCGCTAGCCGAGCGGCCAGCTGCCCGCGTGGCTCCCGGCTCCTGCTGCCCACGCACCGCGCTGAGGCCCCGTCTCTGCTGTCCCCTGCAGGCCCACGTTCCAGTACTTCACCTGGCACACCTGTGTGCTGGGCATCCTGGGCTGCGGCGTCATGATGTTCCTCATTAGCCCCATCTACGCCTCGGCCAGCGTGGCCTTCATGCTGCTGCTGCTGCTGGCCCTGCACTACCTGTCCCCGAGCAGCGGCTGGGGCTACATCAGCCAGGCCCTCATCTTCCACCAGGTAAGCGTGGGCGCCTCCCCCGGGTAGGTTAGCTGGGCCGCCCCCTCCCAGGTGTCTCCCTCCCTCCCTGCTGGGGATCGGGGGCACTTTCCTCCCCTGCTGCCCTCACCTTGCCGCCTCGGGAGTCCCTGCTCGTTCCCTTTCCCCAGCGCTGGGCTCACGCTCCGGTGCGGGAGGCACGTCGCCCACCCAGCCTGTCATTTGGAGTCATCAGATCAGCGCTGAAAACTCCCATTAGAGCTTAATGGACTCTGCTGATCGCCCGGCTGCAGCTCCTTGGGAGCAGCACCTCTGCGCGGAGCACCGGGGTGGCGTTCGGCAACTCGCGCCTTGTTGTGGTTCCACCGGCCGGCGTGAGTGGAGCGGGGGGGGGGGGGGGTGTCTCCTCTCGCGCTGACACCGGTGTAAATCCAGGGGGACCCCGCGGAGTCAGTGGGGCTGCTCCAGAGTCACACCCTGCAGGGAATGGCCAGCTGCCTTCGATGGCGCGGCTGGGCTCCGCATGGTGGGACCCTCCCGTTTGGCCAGATCCTACCAATTGGCTCGCTCAGTCGCCCCTTGGAACTGGGGTCCAATGGGAGTTAGGCACCGCAGCCCCTTTCAGGAGCTGGACCTCAGGTCCCTGGAGGCTCTTTGCCAAACCCCTCCTGCAGGGAGGGGTCTCCTGGGGTCCTGCAGAGGGACTCTCCCCTCCCCGGAGGGGTACCTGAGGCTGCCTGCACCCGTGGGGCAGTGTGTGCCCTAGTGTAGATGGGGCTTGGGCACTGGTGGGACTTGGCGGGGAAGATGCTGCAGCCCCGCCTGCCCCAGCGCTCATCCCACCCTGGCACAGGGCAGCTACTGGCCCTTCCTGCGGGAGGAGCAAACACCGCCCCCACTGCCTACTCCCCCCTAAGCCCTGTCTGGCCTCCCTGCCCCTCCCCCCACTACCAGCGTGGCTGTTCACCCTCCCCCAACCCTCTCCTCGGGCTACCAGGGGCTGCCAGGCCCAGCGCCTCATTTCTCGGTCTACGGCAGGCGGGCAGCTCCTCCCAACTCCACACCGTCGCCACGGTGCATTTAAGCAGCTCAGCAAGGTGGTGCCTGGGCCGGGCCTGCCCTCCCCGCACTCAGTGCCCATGCCAGGCACGGCCGCCACCCACCTGCTCGTTACCCCATTGCTTTCTCCCGACGGACTCAGAGCTGGGTCGTCCCCTGTTCTTTGTGCCGGGGTGAGTGGGAGGGGCGGGGGCAGCTGGGGGCGGAGGTGCCTATGCCAGGCACACAGACCATGCCAGGCTGCCTTCAGGCAGGCCAAGGGCTAACGAGATGCCATTGAATCTGCCCCGCCCCCCCAGTCTATCCGCCCTGACCACCCGCTCTGCCCCTGCCGCCAGGTCCGGAAGTACCTGCTGATGCTGGACGTCCGTAAGGAGCACGTCAAGTTCTGGCGCCCCCAGATGCTGCTGATGGTGCAGAACCCCCGGTCCAGCGTCCGGCTGATCAGCTTCATCAACGACCTGAAGAAGAGCGGCCTGTACGTGCTGGGCCACGTGGAGCTGGCGGAGTTAGGTGAGAGCAGGGCCTGGCCCAGAGGGGCTGCCGTGGCGACAGAGCAAACCCGGGCGATCCAGGCCCTAGGGGAGCAGAGCTCAGGGGCTGGAGGTGACACCAGGTCGGGGGGACCTGGGGAACTGCTCTTGCAGGGGGCTGCCTCGGAGCTGAGCTCCCCCCCAGATGTGGGGCCCGGGGCTGCCAGCTCGGGGAGGGGGCTGTTCTCACCGCCAGCCGCAGCGCGCAGGGCCTGACGCTGCCCCGTCTCTCCCCAGACGCCCTGCCCTCCGACCCCCTGCAGACCCAGGCCGACTCCTGGCTCCTGCTGGTCGACAGGCTGAACATCAAAGCCTTTGTGAATCTCACGCTGGCCGACTCGGTGAGACACGGCGTCCAGCAACTGCTCTTCATCTCCGGCCTGGGTGAGTCCCCGCCCGCCTCGCGGACGCCGCTCGCCGCCTGCAGCCCCCGAGCTGGGCGCTGCGGGAGGGGGGCCCACGGCCCAGCCACCAGGGTTACCGCCTGCTGGTGTCTCTCCTGGCAGCTGTGGGGATGGAGCAGAGGTGCCTGAACTGCCCTGCCCTGCCCACTCCCTGCTTGGGGCAGCCGCGGGCTCTGGGACCAGTGGAGCCTGGGACTGCCCGTGTATCCCTCCCTGCCCTCGGCCTGGTCCTGAGCTGGGGGAGCACTCTGTGTGCGTGCCAGGGCGACTCACCTGCGTGTGGGTGTCGCCCCTGCCGCCCCAGCCCTCCCCTGCCAGGTGGCGGGAGCCGGTGGAGACACAGAGCTCGGGCAGGACATGGCTTCGCTCCCCCCACGAGGCCAGCTGGCTCATCCCCACTCCTCACCGAGGGCATGGTGCTCAGCCGGGGCAGAGCGCGAGGGCTGGTGTGACGGACCCACAGGATCGGGGTCATGGGCCCAGCTTTGGAACAGTCTCTGGGAGGCCCCCTGCAGCGTGCCAGACCCCCGAGAGGTCTCATCTTCCTGCATGGTGAGCCCCATGGCTTCACCGCCTCCTTAGGCCAGGCCTCTGGGCCTGCAGCCCCCCTGCTTCCCACCGGGAGCTCCGCTCAGCCAGTCCCACTGAGGCAGACCCCTGAGGGAGACCCGTACAAACACAGGGGGCAACGCAGCCCTTCGCCAGCACCCACAGGGCGCTCAGCCAGCGCTGGCACCCAGCCGGGTTTATTAGTCAAAGGACGCAGCACAGGGCGTCCTTGGTGAGCCCAGAGAAAAGACAGTTACAGCCTGGGCCATCCTGGTCAGCCAGAGCCCCAGGCCCCCGGTGATCTCTCTGTGTCCCCGTTCAGGTGTGGGCCCGGACTGCTCCCCACAGCCCCCACTTAACTTCCAGCTCACCCCGCCCAGCCTTTGTTCCCCAGCTGGGCAAACATGACTTGGCGTTGGTTATCAAAGTCCCAGTGATTGGGTTTGCCATTGTCTTCTCAACCGCTCCATTGCTATGGGGCCCAGGCCCCAGACAGCCAGAAGCCATGAGCCTCTGCAGAGAACAAACAGCCCTTTCTGCCTCCTAGATAGCCCTGCAGCATATAGGGGAAACTGAGGCACATATCAGCTTGGTAACAATAGTACAGAAAATCCCCACCTGGCCCCGGGGGTTCAATAGTCCCTGGCTCTGCGCAGTGGGGCAAAGCGGTGGAGCAGCGAACTGCACCTGCCAGGCGCTGAGTCACCTAGGCCGGCAGAGGGAGGAGTGGTGGGCCATTGCCAGCCTCGGTGCTGCTCTGAGGGCAGGCCGGCCGCCAGCACAGGGTACCTGGAGCCCGAGGCGCTGCCCCCAAGCACCGCACGGCACAGACGCGCTGGCCCCACAGGCTGGGCTGGGACTCTGGGAGCGCTCGGCTGGCAGGGTGATGTCTGTGAGCAGCCAGCCCCAGCAGCTAACTTCAGGCCGTGCTCTCCCGCAGGTGGTATGCGGCCCAACACCATCGTGCTGGGCTTCTACGACGGCGCCACACCCCGGGACGGGCTGGCGCAGCACCCGGCCTTCGAGGGCGGCGAGGAGGCGGCGCAGCTGATCTTCCCGCCGGTGCGGGGGGCCGCAGCCCCCAGGAGGCTGTCGCCCCAGGAGTACGTGGCTGTGGTGGCCGATGCGGTGAAGATGCTGCGGAATGTGATGCTGGCTCGCTCCTTCGAGCACTTCGACAAGGCGCGGGCGCCCTCCATTGACGTCTGGCCCCTCAACCTGCTGCGCCCTGACAGCGCCCGCTACGCCGACACCTGCAGCCTCTTCCTGCTGCAGATGGCCTGCGTGCTCAGCATGGTACGCTCCTGGCGCCACGCCCAGCTCCGCCTCTTCCTGTGCGTGGAGACCGGGGCCAGGACCCGCGGGCAGGAGGACAAGCTGCGCCAGCTGCTGAAGGAGCTGCGCATCCAGGCTGCCATCCGCATGGTGCCCTGGGACGCCGTGGTGGCCTTGCACTGGCAGAAGCAGCAGGAGCAGCGGGCCAGGCCGGCGGAGGCAGCCATGAACTTCCCTGGCAATGCCACCTGCATCTCTGACGAATACCTGAAAGCAGCCAACAGGCTGATCCTAGAGCAGAGCCCCTCGCCCACCATCCGCTTCCTCTACCTGCCCCGGCCCCCCGCTGACACCAGCCTCTACCCCAGCTACCTGCACCAGCTGGAGCTGCTCACCCGGGACCTGGGCCCCACCCTGCTGGTGCACGGTGTCAGCGCCGTCACCAGCACCGAGCTCTAGCCCGGCCTGGCCCCCGGGCCTGGCACTGCAACGGGGAAGGGGACTGCGGCACTCGGACCGGGTCGGCTCAGGGCCTCCCGGTCTGGATTCTCTGGCAGAGAACCCCCTAAGCTCTCCCCCCATGCCGCCCTCACCCAGGGGCTCCCTATACCCCTCGCCCCCCCCCGCGCTCACTCAGGCCTCCTGCACCCCGCTGGTGCGTGTGGCTGGTAATTGCCGGGACTCGGACTGCCCCAGCTGGAGAACCGCCAAGCCCCTGAGAAGCTTGGGCAGCGGCAGTGATGGGCACAGAGACTCCGGCTGGCCCTGGTGGTGAAAGGCCGGTTGTCAGGAGACACAAGGAGCACGTGACGAACGCTCTGGAGTCTCCGCGTTCCCTGGCGGGCTGGGATCTAGGGGGGCGTGGAGGGGAACAAGAGCCCGGCAGGTAAAATGGCCCCAGCCCAGTGTGGACGATGGGCAGGGCCCATGCCCTGAAGCTGCCAGTAACTTCATTTGCACTGAAACGTGTTACTGAAATAAATCTGCCATGGGAGGCTCCAGGCAGAGCCCTGGCCTGGATTATTGAGTCTCTGGGTTTGATGCTGCCCCCCACGTCTCCAGCTGTCCCCCGCGCTAGCCCGGCGGGTGCCCCGGTGCAGCACGTGCCCACCGGCAGCCTGACCCCGCCCCGTTTGCTGTTGGCGTCCCAGGAAGGGAGAGTTTGCAGGGGGATATGGTAGCTTTGGGGATGGTCCCGGGGAGCTCCCACCAGGCGTGACAGGCAGCCAAGGTGGGCAAGGGAGGCTGGCAGCATGGGCTGATGGGAGGCGAGCATCCAGGAGAGGTGATGCGGCGGGTGGACCTGGAAGGCGAAGACAAGCAGTTTGTGTGTGCTGCGCTGGAGGGGGGGGGAGCGAAGAGAGGGGTGACACACATGGCCCCAGCGCCGGGCTAGGGGAGAGCGTTCTGACTGGGGATGAGGGGGTGTTTGCCAAGTGCGGAGAGAGAGCCGGGCTGAAAATGTCGACCGTGTGGCTGGACAGGAAAGGCCGTACTGAGAGCCGCTGGGCAGAAGGAATCAGCAGGGGTTGGACCCAGCCGGGCTGTACGGGGCTAGAGAGAGACCACCCAGGTAATGGACCTGAGTGACAGGCAGGGTGGTGGGGCTGGAGGAAGGCTCGGGAGGGGAGATTAGCAGCTCCGGTTGAGCCTTGTGGAGCAGACAGGCTGAGATCTTAGTCTGGGCAGGAGCCCGGCCTGGACGAGGGGAGCTGGGAGCCTGGCATTTGTGTTCACGGATGAGATCACCCGGCGCTAAGGTGTGGAGGGAGAAGGGGTCCCAGGAGCGAGCCCTGGGGAGCCCCCACAGAGCGCTGGCGGGGGGGTCAGAGGATCCTCCGCGGGGGACACTGAGGCAGCAATAGAGGACAGTGACGGGAGCCCAGGGAGGATGAGATTTGGAGAAGGGGAGCATGGCCAGCGGTGTTGAAGGCCGAGGAGGAGGAAGCTGGAGGGCTGGGTCATGCTTTGGCCAGGAAGAGGTCATTGGTGTGCCAGGGGCAGGGGTCTGGAGTGGACCTGTAGCTGCGTCCCGGGAGCAAGGAAAGGGAGCTGGGGCGGCAGTGGAAGAGGCATGTGGGGCTGAGGGTGGGTTTTCTGTATGGTGAGGGGCAGGCCGGGGGAGGGGGGGGAGATCTGGAGTGGGGGCCGTGGCCGTGTGAGAGCAGGAGCAGAGGTGGTGGAGGGCTGGCAGGGTGGACCAGGCACTGGGAGGGCGGAAGAGGGATGGGTGGAGAAGAGTGAAGCTTGGAGAGACACCACGGTACCACTGGGGGCCAGCCCAGCGTACAACGCCGGTGCCCTGTCTGTGATCTGGGTGTGAAGGGGGCTGAGGGGTGAAGTTCAGAGGGCGGGCCATAGTGACAGAGCCAGGGGGGGGGGGGAAGACCTGGAGAGGTGAAAGGCCGTTCTGGCGGGTGGGAGGGCGAGGACCCGGGCAGCCAAGGGGGCAGCTGGTAGGGCCGGGAAGGAGGTGGGAGGCAGGCAGGGAGGAGATGGGGCAGGAGGAGGCAGATGGAGGACCTAGATCTGTGGGGGGTGGGGAAGAGGGGCAGGTAGAGCTGGTGGCGATTGCAGAGGGGCCGTTACTGAGCTCTCCAGCCAGAGGTAAGGCAGGAGACTCCTGGCTGCAGCTGGGGAGGGCCGGGCCTTGCCCCATGGGGGCTCTGCCAGAGGAACCACCGCTGTGCCCCATAAGGGTGGCCCCAGCTGGCGAGCCCCCCGGTGCCCATCCTGAAGGGGCATGAACTGCCGTCTCGGGCCCACGCTGCCCCCCTGCTGCCAGGAGCAGGGCTGTTCCCCTGAAGTCACTGCAGCCTAGGCCCCCCCCCCCCCGCCATGGAGCCAGTTCCTGGGGTGCAGAGAGCTCCCCGCCGGGCGGCGTTGCTGGACACGCCGTATACACACTCCTGCCCTGACTGTCCCTCCCCCCGTCGCTCCAGCCGGATGGGCCCGGCTAGCTAATGCCAACCCCTCGTTGTCCCAGCAGCACCAGGGCAGCCAGAGAAGAGCGTCCCCAGGCCCTCGCCACGTGCTCCTCATTCTGGCGCCTCTCTCCAGCTGCCCCAGACCAGGAGCTGCCTTGACATGCCCGGGCCCCCCAACGTGCATCATCAGCCACACGGGATTCCAGCTCCTGCCTCAGTGCAGCCACCTCTGGTGTGGAGCACCTCGGCTCTCGAACAGCGCAGTCTCACGACACGACAGCTCAGCGTAGCAGGCCGGTGGAGCACCATGGTTGGAAAATCAGGAGTAAGCCCTACGCATCACAGACCCCAGTACCATGAACCCTCTCCAGCAGCGGGGGCCAGGGCGAGGAATGAGTTGGCAGTCGGCCAGGCCACTGCAGCTAAGAGCCCTGGCATGGAGGGATGCCCCAGGGGCTCTTTCGTGGGCGTGAGCAGCACAGCCCCCTCAGTGCTATATGGAGGCATTAGGGGGCAGCTCTGCCAAGAGGGGAGAGCGCCCCCTGCTGCCCACCCAGGCCAGTCCCTACAGCGTGTGCTGTGGAGTGGGGCAGGGTCTCTGGTCCCAGCGCTGACAGGGCCGTGGCTGTCTGGGAGAGGGAGGCGTGTAGGACAGAGAGCGTCACGTGCCTTTGGCTGAAGGGCCTGGGCTGGATGCCAAGCAGGTGGCACCATGCCAGGGCAGATCCAAGCCCCCCATGCTCTCCAAAGCGCACCCCCACCCAAGGCTGGGGGCCCAGCAGCATGAGAGAGGCGCTGGCAGGGAAGAACCAAAGGCAGCTGAATTGAATTCGGTGGGTCCCCGCTGCCCGTTGGCGCTGTCTTACCACGGCGCCACGCTCCCCTTAGCAGCCCCTGGAATTGTGCCTAACGCGCCACTGGCTTGGGCTGCAGCGTGGCCAGATTGGCAGCCCAGGAGCCTTCCTCTTTGGGGAGACCAGCGCCTCGTGCTCCCGGCCCCAGGGGCTGCAGCTCGGCCGCTGATGGGTATGTGGAGATGGCTGGGCACAGTACCGCCGTCCTGCCCTTGCACCCATCCCTGAGCTTTCCTGGCAGAGATGGTGTGCAGCCCCCAGCCAGCAGGACAGCTGGGGATCCACGCACAGGAGCAGACCCCGGGACAGCCGGGCTGGG
>NW_020664439.1:44761408-44770709 GCF_002925995.2 Terrapene triunguis
CAGCCCCCGGGACAGCCGGGCTGGGGATCCACGCACAGGAGCAGACCCGGGACAGCCGGGCTGGGGAGCCACGCACAGGAGCAGACCCGGGACAGCCGGGCTGGGGAGCCACGCACAGGAGCAGACCCGGGACAGCCGGGCTGGGGAGCCACGCATAGGCTCACACCCCAGCTGCCCCTTACGTCTGAGCAGCTCTTGACCCTTTACAAAGGGGGGAATTTACCTGGCGGCCGGACACCCCGGGGATGGGCGCTGAGCTGGCATCATCAGCCCGATTTTACTGAAGTACCAGGTGTCACGGACTCACAGGTCGTGCCCACTCTTGGCCCCGTGTGGTCCGTGTGGGGTGGTGCCCCTTTCAGTGAGACTGCCCTTCTCGGGGGTCCACTCTCCCTCGGGGTCAGGCCCCACCACCTCCTGGAGCCGCACCTCTCTGAGCCGTAGCACGCCTGTCTCTCGCCATGGGCCCCCTCAGGGAGTCCACTCGCTCTGGACCCCCGAAGGGGTTGGTGCAACCCTGTTCTCTAGACCAGAGTGACACTCAGCCAGCGTAAAATAGGAGGGTTTATTGAGCGTTGAACACAGCACAGGAAACTCTCAGGGCCTCAGGCCTGGCCTCCCTCAGCACAGCACATCCCAGTCTCCCCTGCATCCTGGTGGGCTCTGCCTGCTCCCCCTCTCCAGCCCAGAGCCCCCGTACTTCCCAGCTGGGCATCTGATACCCCCGGCCCCAAGCCCCGCCTCTGTCCATTGTCTTCTCTCCAGGTAAACAGGGTCTCCTCTCGCAGCCCATTGTCCTCCCACTGGCCAGAACCGGCTGTGACTCCTGAGCTGGGCCTCCGGGTTACCAGGTCACCGGTCGCTGGGGTGTCTATCCTCCAGGCCATCGGCTGGGGTCCCAAGTTCCCTCTCCAGTCCTCTGTAACAACAAACTCCCTCTCCCCTCACCTCGTTAAACCAGTAACACCCGGGGACACTGAGTCCCACCCCCTTTGCATGCAAACCCGAGGAAAACCAAGCAAATCCCCCATAGGAAACAAGAAACTCCCCCACTTCGTCACACCAGGTCACTCAGTCAGTGGCAGCGCTGGGGAGAGAACCCAGGAGTCCTGCTCTGGGCTCTACCCACTAGTCCACCCTGCCTCCTTTAAAAGCAAGGGCTGCTGTCTGCCCCCCTGGGCTCCCGTTAGCTGTGCCCCCCACCCTCATCCTTGCTGTCCCCAGGGTAGCTCTGCCCCACCCCCCCCAGCACTGACAGGGATCACCCAATGGGGGGATCAGAGAAAAGCTGCAGGCCTGGCAGAGCCATAGGGCATCACCCTGCCTGGGTCCCTGCCAGTTGCAGAAAGGCCTGCTGGGACCTGGGCCGGACCCCAGGGCAGCGGGAGGTGCCAGGGTGGCACGGCTCTCGCATGGCACAGAGCTGTGCCAGCTCCAGCTCCGATTCGCCCTTTGCAGCGTTACAGCCAGGCACCCCAAGCCTGCCCTGGGCGCTGCAGCCGCTCCAAGCAGATGGTGGGTCCTGCTCGTTTGGGCCCACCAGCAGGGAAGGCTCTGCGGGAACTGGGGCCTGGCAGGCCGTGGGGCCCAGAGCCAGGGCTGCCAAGTAACCCCTGCCTGCGTCCCAGCCGGGCAGGCAAGCAGACGCAGCACCGCTGGGGCCTGACCCTGGACAGGCTGGTCTCTCTTAACAGTAGGGCAGCGCCTGCCCCCTAGGCTGCCGGATCCAGCCTACCCAGGGGCTGGGGCGATGGGGGGGAACCGACAGCTGGATCATGCTGCTCCTGTGTGCGGCTGGGGCCCAGAATCCCGCCCCCCCCCCAGCTGACATCGTGGGTAATTCACTGGCTGCTGCAGGGCCAAGGCTCCTGTGACGAACTGGGACCATTCTTAATGTGGCCTTTGAATGCTGAGTCGGGAGGTTGGCTGGGAAGGCAGGGGAGTGTGGCTAGGACGGTCTGCACTGGGGGATGGGAGACTGGCCTTGCGGGAAGATACCTGAGCATGTCACCTGAGAACCCAGGAAGGGGGTTGGAGGCCGGGTGACACCTTCTGCCCGGGAAACTGCACAAAGGCTGAGGGAGGAGCCGGGGGAGAGACGCTGGAGAGAGTTAGGGTTTCAGGAGCTGGCTGGTGTAATGGAGGGGAGCCCAGATGGGGCTCTGACCCCCCAATGGGGCTGTGGTGCCCCTGGGACCCCAAGATGGACCTAACTGGGGGGGGGGTCCTGTTGTCTGTACCGGCAAGACCTGTCTTGGACTGTTCCTGTTGTCTAAATAAACCTGCTGCTTTACTGGCTGGCTGAGAGTCACGGTGAATCGCAGGAAGCAGGGGGTGCAGGGCCTGGTCTCCCCCAACTCCGTGACAGCTCCTCCCTAGGGAGCAGCAGGGTGTCCCCTCTCCCTGCTCCCCCCATCACCGACCCCCCACCCCCACCCTGCGGGGCCCTGACCCATCTTCGCAGCCCCATCACCACCCCGCATCGAACTCTGCTCCCCCCATTGTAGCCCCCCCCGGCATCGCCACCTCCTATGGGGCTCTGCAGCCCCATCACCACCCCTGCTGGGCTGTGATCCCCCTGTGCCAATGATCGCAGACCCCCATCTCCGCCCCTGCTGGGCTCTGAGCCCCCTCTGCCCCCCCCATCACCCCCCAGGGTTCCAGCAAGGATGCATGTGTGGGGCAGGCACATTGGCTGTCCTTAGCCCCTCACAATTAGCATGGGAGCCCAGCGCTCCGGCCTCGTAAATCACTTGGGTGAGAGTCACCAACGGCGCTGCCGGCAGGCCCCCGGCGCGGTGCGTGTCGGCTCAGCGGGGCGCGCCTGGCCGGGAGCTGGGCGCAGGGCCCCACCTGGGATCCCCCGGCCTCAGGCCGGAGCCTGGGGGCCAGCCCCGGGGGCCTGCGTGGCTCCGGGCCGCCAAGCCAGGCGGCCGCTTGAGCAGCTCTGCCAGTTATGCCGGCAATTTCTCCTCCGCCTGACAGCGCTCGGGTTCATCGCGAGCCGGGAGCTATTGATTAGGGGGAGGGGAGGAAATTGCCTCCGTGGCGGCAGATAAATATATCAGCCGCCTGCCACGTCGCCATGGGCTTCACAGACTAAAAGATGATGGATCGCTTCCTATTAGCCCCGGAGCAGGTGGGGAATTGCAGCGGGCTGGCCGGGGGCTGGCAGGCGAACGAGCCGGGGGCGGGGGAGGGGAGGCAGGCAGCAAGAGGCTGGTCACGGGCGCCAGCGGGAATTGAGGCCTGGGCTGGGCTGAGCTGGGGGAGTTGGCAATGCCCTGATGCCGCTCGGTTGCCCGGTCTCTCTGGGGTCCCCAGGGTGGTGGTGGTGGGGTGGCAGGAGGCAGCGTCATCCCAAGGCACTTTGCACAGAGTCGGGAGAACCCAGGTGTCCTGGCCGGTCCTGAGTGCCCCTGGCTTGAGGGGGCGGGGGGGGGGGGGGGCTGGAGCAGGAGCGCTGAGGCGCGTCCCAGGCCTGCTCCGTGCCCGCTTCCCTGGAGCCCGTAAAGGGTAAATGCCGGCTGTGATGGATGCTGACGCCCTCAGCTTCTCCCCAGGCCTGGCACAGTCTGGTGCCCGCTTCCCTGCTGCCAGATGCTGCCCTGCCGTCGGGGGAGCGATGCACACGCAGCAACGCGCGCCAAGTCGTTTGGCCCAGGACACAGCGCGTGGGAGGCTGGGCGGAGACCTACCAGGCTGGGAGCAGCAGCCGGCTGGTGCCCGGCGTGGGTGGTGTCCTGGGGACAGTGCCAGGCTGGGCTGTTGCTCTGCTACAGGGGCACCTGCCTGGCTCATGGTCCAGGAATGGCCAGGGAGGGTGAGAGCGCCCTGCAGAGGAGCGGGCGCCGGCCCAGCCTCAGCCCCAGCAGCAGGGTGGTGTGTGCAGAGGTGCCAGTGGGCCGCACTGCCCGGGCCCCTGTCGGAGACCAAGCCCTGCTCAGGGGTTCCTTGATTTCACCCTAGGGCTGGACTGTCTGAGCAGATTCCAGCGTCTCTCTGGAGCTCAGTGGTAGCTTGGCCCAAGGGTCACCCCTGCCGGCCCAGCCAGGACCCAAGCCCCAGCGTCCCACCCACCGACCTAGCCAGGGCCCTAAATTCCAGCGTCCGCCCCTGAGCCCCAGCGTGTGTCCCCTGCCGGCCCAGCCAGGACCCGAGCCCCAGCGTCCAACCCCCTGCTTCCCGTCGGCCCAGGTGGGGCCACCCCGGGGTTGAAGGCGAGTGTCTCCCCCACACAGAGGCCCCCACCCTCCCAGCAGTGCCCCCCAGACACGTCCGTGTGAGCCGGTGCCCGTGGCGGGGTGGGGAGAGGGCCTTGGCTGGCATTTGTCATCGCCGGTCACCTCTGCTGCGCGGCGTCTCCAGATAAATCAGCCGGGCGCTGGGGCCGCGCTGCAGGCGGCATCGCTCCGAATGTCAAGTCGTCAAAGATCGTAAAGAGCCTCCCCCGGCCCCGGCCTGTCGCCATCAATTCCCCAGCAGGGGATGCAGAGCCTGACAGCGACGGCTGCTCCATACCAAGGAGCCCAGCACCACCTGAGCAGCCTGGCACCTTGCATGGTGCCCCTGCCCCCAGGACCTGCCTCAGCCCCTCAGCCTTGGAGAGGTGGGGCTCATGGGGGGGGGGTCCTTAGCACCACTCCACAGCGACCCCTTTGGCAGCAGCATCCCCGGTCAGTGTCTGCTAGAAAAAAGGAGTCCGGTGGCACCTTAAAGACTAACAGATTTATTTGGGCATAAGCTTTCGTGGGTAAAAAACCCACACCAGACTCCTTGTTGTTTTTGTGGATACAGACTAACACGGCTCCCCCCGATACTTGAGTGTCTGTCTGCAGGGGGCGTTAGCACCCCGGCCTCACAAGGCTGGTGCCCAAAATGGAGAGCAGAGGGGAGGAGACAAGCTGCTCTCCTCAGGGGCCAGTCCCTGGGGCTTGACTGGCACCACGTGCCGCTGCCCCGGGAGCAGAGCAGGGCAGGCAGGAGGGACGCCCGCGGCACTGAGAGCGACCCCAGGAGAGCGTGAGCAGAGGATGCTGGGAAGAGCGGACATGAAGTCAGCAGAGCGTCGCAGGGGACAGGGACTAGATGCAGTGGGCAGCAGCGCTCTGCCCTGTGAACGACAGCGCCAACTTGGCACGCTCCACTCAGGGGAGGGGCGTGTGCCTATTACCCATAAGCCCCTGCTGAACATGCGGCAAGGATGGGAGGTGGGGTGACTGGGTCCTGGCATTGGGGGCACTGTGGATTCGGCCGGGGGGCGTCTCCCTCCCATGCTGGAATCAGCAAGAACAGGGGTTCCCCAAACCTAGCACACTGGAGGGGCCAGCTGTGTGATTGTTGGCAATGGGGCCCTCGCCCCACTCTGCCCCTCGGCTGGACGGCCCCTAAGCTGGGTTTTCACTGAGGTGGGAAATGAAGTACGCGGAAAAATCTGGCAGGGCCCGGGCGGCTGATTTTATTTACAAACAGGCTGGGTAGCTGGCGCGGGGCAGCACGGCACCCGGGCCCCTCATGTTAATTATCACGACGTAATTAAAAGCACATCACCAGCCGCACACTTCATTACATTCGCTTTCCAGGCTTTGCAACCTCGTCCTCCAGGAGAGTTAACCCTTAGCACCCCAAGCAGGGGGCCGCGTCCCGGCCGGGCTTGTCCCCCGCCACACTCAGCCAGCAGGGGGCACTCTGGCTGGCGCAATTACTCCCCCAGAGTAACCTAACACCCTAAATACTGCATTGATCGCTCTCTCTCACACACACACACCCCCTAACACACAATAAATGCCACAGCATCACCCACAATGCAGGTCTCCTAGCTCCATCCCTGGTCTCCAGCCTTGAGGTACCTGAGATCCTCACCCCACCCCCACATGGGGCAGGGCCGGCTGTTGTCCCATTGTGCAGAGGGAAACTGAGGCACAGTGCAGCTAAGGGCCTTGCTCGAGGGCGCATGGTGCCTTGGCAAAGCTGGGCTATGAGCCCTGACCTCCCACACCCCAGGGTAGGGCCCTGACTGCAGGGTCCCCACGCTCCGCCCCCACACACCCAGCGTAACAACACACACACACAACGCCGCACACTAGAGACGCATACACTAAACGCCTCAGTGTGTCATCCCCAGTCCCGGCTTCCCGCACGCCACTGCCTGCCGAAGCACCCGCCCACTGTCCTGCCCATGGCAACGTGCTCCCTAAACACACTCATCTCCGACACCGTGTCACCCACCCCCGGCACAACCCCCGCACACACAGACACCCCTCCCTAGCCCTTCTCCCGCCCCCAAGCCAGCGGGCTCCTCTCCCCCGCCCCCCCATCGGGGCTTTTAGTGCTCAGTGCTGGGGTGGAGCGTGGGGTCACCCCTTCACCCCACACATGCCTGCAGCTGGTGAATTTAATCCCCTCTGACACCAGCCTCCGTGGGGGAGAGGGGCAGGGGGACCTGCCCACCCCTACCCCAGCACCCCAGCCATGGTATGCACCCCAGCCCCCTGCATGGTTACCTGTGCTTAGGACGAGACAATTGACACGGGCGAGCGAGTCGGCCTGGGGAACGCCCTGCTGCAGGAGGCCGGGAGCTGCGGGAGCGGTTACGCCCAGCCAGCCAAGCATCCCCAGGCACCTCGTTTCGCCTGCAGAGGCAGCAGACAGGGCTGGATGCGGGGGAGGGGAAGCCGAGGCTCCTTCACGCTGGCTGAGACCATGACCCCCCCCCCCTCCAATGCAATCAACTGGGGGCAGCACGGCAGGGCCCCTCCCGGCCTCCGGGGTCACGTGACCAGCGAACTGAGGGGGTGGGGGGGCTTCGTTTGCTAGAGCCTTCTCAGTGCAGTGGGGTCACTGGCCTGCAGGGCTCTGCGCTGGCTCCTGCTCCGCGGCCGATTAGCACCGAGCCGGCTGATGAGGGGTCTCTGTCGCGTCCCCAGTGCTCCAGCTGGCTGCCCCCTCCCCGCCCGGCTCGGCCTGCACCTGGCGCCAGCTGACGGAGCGGCTGGAGCACGAGCTCTGCCCGCCTGCCCACCGCCCTGGGGACCAAGAGCAGGTGGGTGAGCCACACTCCCCCAGGCTGCTGCTGAGCGGGGGGCCTTGCCCCTCCTCCCCCCGCCCAGCTCAAGGGGCCCCCTCCAGCCCTTCCCAGCACCAGGTGCAAACCAGGCCAGCTTGGCTCCGGCTGGGCCCTGTGCCAGCCATGCATGGGTATCCGTCTGGGGGAACCAGGGCCGGACGCTCCTGCTGCTGATCCAGCTACACCCAGAGACCTGGGGGCCCGGCACGGACAGGCAAACACACAAGGGAGCTGGGCGCTCGCTGGGAGCTGGGCCTGCTCTGCCAGAGAGATGACACCGTCCGGTCGCTGTCTCCCAGTTCGGCCAAATGCTGGGGTGCAGAGCTGGGGTTAACCCCTGGGCGAGCCAGGCACGGCCACCAGCAAATCACCCAGCCCAATGCCAGGTGAGATACCAGGTGTAACGATGCGGTTCTGGCGGGACCCAACTGAGAGTGCCAATTCAGGATAAATTGCTCAAACAGGGCAGTTACAGCCCAAGGCTGGGGTTTTTCCACCTCTAAGGCAAACCAAACCAGCCAGACAGTGAAGACTTTGGTCTCACCCCACTGGCTAACCACAAGTCACACAAGCAATTCCCGTAGACACTGCAGTTTCCCAGTATCACCACCAGTGCCACTCGTTATGGGGACGAATGGTTATGAAAACCAATACTCCAATAAAAGAAAAAAGGTTCTCTCGATCCCAAAGGACCAAGCCCCAGACCCAGGCCAATATACAAGTCAGATCTTACCCACAAATCACGCTGTTGCCAATCCTTTAGAATCTAAAATCTAAAGGTTTATTCATAAAAGGAAAAAGATAGAGATGAGAGCTAGAAATGGTTAAATGGAATCAATTACATACAGTAATGACAAAGTTCTTGGTTAAGGCTTGTAGCAGTGATAGAATAAACTGCAGGTTCAAATCAAGTCTCTGGAACATCCCCAGCTGGGATGGGTCATCAGTCCTTTATTCAGAGCTTCAGTTTGTAGCAAAGTCCCTCCAGAGGTAAGAAGCAGAATTGAAGACAAGATGGAGATGAGGCATCAGCCTTTTATAGTCTTTTCCAGGTGTAAGAGCACCTCTTTGTCCTTACTGTGGAAAATTACAGCAAAATGGAGTCTGGAGTCACATGGGCCAGTCCCTGCATACTTTGCTGAGTTGCAAGGCTTATTTGCCTTCTCTCAATGGGTCCATTGTATAGCTGATGGTCCTTAATAGGCCATCAAGCAGGCTAGGCAGAGCTGACACCAACTTGTCTGGGAAGTTTCCCAGAAGCATAACATAAGTTTGAAAGACAGACAGTATAGAGCCAATATTCATAACTTCAACTACAAAATTGATACACACATATAGACAGCATAATCATAACCAGCAAACCATAACCTCGTCTTAGACACCTCATTTGACCCCCTTTATGCAAGATTTGGTGCCACTACAGGACCATGGTTGCAACCGTGTCCTATACGGTCCCAGTTCAAGTCAATAACACGACACCAGGGCACAGAGCAACGCTCACCCCACCTCCCCCCGCCGGGGGCTGGAGCCTGTGCTCAGCGCTCAGAGGAGACACCGGGCCATGCTGCTGCCAGGCTCTGCGTGCTGCCTGGGCAGGGGAGCAGCACGTCGGCGGGGCTGTGGCGTCAGCGTTCCCGGACGCCGCGGCCAGCAGCACGGGGCCAATCGGGAAAAGGCTCAGGCGCGAGCAAGAAGCAGGATTTGAGTTGAGGTCTGGGAAAGCTGCCGGAGCAGGGGAGGCCAGAGCAGCTCAGTGTCCAGGGTTCCTCCAAGGGAAGTTTAAGCGGGGACTTGGCACCGCCACAGGGAGGAGAGTTCGGAAAGTCCAGGGCTCTGGGGTGCAGCCGCTGAAGGCAGAACAAGCCCCAGCGACTGGGAGCTGACGTGCGCCAGGCTCGGAGTAGAACCCGCTGGCGCGTCACCCAGAGTCTTTCAATAAAGGGGGGGGCGTCGCTCTGGCGCGATCGGAACAGATGGGCAAGATGCAGCAAGCCCTGGGCAAGGGGCTCTGGCCGGGGGGGGTCGGACGAGATGGTCAGGATGGTCCCTTCTGGCCTTGCAAGGGATGGGCAGAGAGAGCCGCGACTCCGCTGCCAGGCAAGACTCAGCTGAAGCACCGAAACCTGCCAGCTCTCATCTGCTGCCAGGGCCAGTAACGCTGGTTAGAGCCAGGCGTACGCTGCTTCGTCCCAGCTCTGCCGGTGCCCCTCACTCCCGACCCGCAGCCCCCTGCCG
>NW_020664439.1:44770719-44777048 GCF_002925995.2 Terrapene triunguis
CGTCCCGAACCTGAGCCCCAGCCCCAGGTCTGCCGGTGCCCCTCACTTCTGACCTGCAGCCCCCTGCCGTCACGGCCCTGAGCCCCACACCCAGCTCTGCCAGCATCCCTCCCGACCCGCAGCCCCCTGCCGTCTCGGCCCTGAGCCCCACACCCAGCTCTGCCAGCATCCCTCAATCCCAACCCGCAGCCCCCTGCTGTCCCAGCCCTGAGCCCCACACACAGCTCTGCCAGTGCCCCTCACTCCTGAGAGCCCAGGATGGTGGGGACTAGAGAATTATTTATACACCTGCCTTGCTACACAGCCCATCACCGTGGCACCCTGGCATTCCAGAACCACAAAGGGTTAATATCAAAGAGAGAAAACCCGGGGTTTTTTGGGGGGGGGGGGGCAAGGCTGTTACCTGGCTCAGGGCCTTGAAACGAGGCTCATAAAGCCCCAGTCGAGGCCATGGGAGAACCTGGCCCAGCAGAGGAGGAAAGGGCTGATGTGCCAAGGCCACAGCACGGCTGCTCGGGCCCAGCCCCAGGAGTGGGCGCCCCCTCCCCAGCTCCGGCTCTGGCCGGAGATTGGCTTTGAGTGCCGCTGATCCTATTAAAATAACTCTTCCCATCAAGCATCTGTAGCACTTAAACACTTGGCTCACACAGGCTGACGCTCCGGATCATTTTCTTGCTCATAATTTTGTGGGTCACCTTGTCGAGAGCTGCTAGCGTCTCACCCGCTGGGGCCGTTAACAGCAGCTCCTGCCAGCGGGGCCGGGATTATTCTTAGCTGGGAGCCAAGAATACCTGGAGAGCTTCCTGCGGGGCGTACAGAGGCCGCCCAGAGCCAAGGAGCTGCCAGGTTCCAGTGGAGCGGTCGGGGTTGGGGGGGTGGATGCAATCCCTGGCCCCCCAGCTAAGGGGAGGGGGCTGGATGCAGTCCCTGGCACCCCTGGGCGCCCAGCTCCAGCTGCAGTTCGAAGAGCTTGTTGGAGCTCTGAGGCCATTCTGGTTTGGGGGAAGGCCCGCTCGGACCATGGGAGGGACGGATCCAAGCGCCCCCCGCACACACACGCATGGGGTCAGGAAAGCGGGAGGAGTCCGAGGAGAGACGGGGAATGTGGCAGAGACCTGGCGCTTCAAGCAGAGGACTCCCAGCTCCACCTCCTCTTGTGACCTCGGAGCAGCCACAGCTCTGCTTCGTGCCTCAGTTTCCCCATCAGGCAGGACTATAACCACCCCCACCCCCCCGTCAGAGGCGAGCTGTGAGCCATCTCTGATCAACGGGGCAGTGGGGCATGTGACAAAGTGGGAATGTTCTTAATGTTTTCGCTAAGTGCTGTGTGGGTGCCTCAGTTTCCCCTATCATTTCTCCAGTGTCTAGGGGTGTGTGATTGTTGCAGAGCCCTAGGGGGCCAGTGTGATGCTGTCTGCACAGAGTATGGCTGACACCCTGTCTCCTGGCAACTAATGGCCTGGGCCCCTCCTCTGCAAAGGTGCCAACTGAAGGTGTTGGAGAACAACGAGATCAGGTGACCTCCTGGCTCGGGAAAGAGACAAAGGGAGAGGAGGGGCTGGAGCGTTTTCAGTTTGGAGCTGGCTGGGAAAATGGAGGGGAGCCCAGACAGGGCTCTGGCCTCCCTGCCCCCCCCCCAAAAGATGGACCTGACTGAGGGGGTCCTGTTGTCAGTACCTGCAAGACCTGTCTTGGACTGTGTTCCTGTCATCTAAATAAACCTTCTGTTTTACTGGCTGGCTGAGAGTCATGGTGAATTGCAGGAAGCCGGGGGTGCAGGGCCTGGTCTCCCCCAACTCAGCGACAGGGGGGTCAGGGAGAACTACGTGCTATGGGGCCATGACAGTGTGGGGAGTGCAGAGGAGAGGCAGGGTGGGACCCAGAGAGAAGGGGGCTCAGCCAGGCGCTGAATCCAGCCTGGCCTAGCAGAGGTCCGTGCTCTGTCTGCCAGCAGCCCCATCCCACACCAGGGCTGGGAGACCGACACACACAGCCCTGCTGCAGGTGCCCCTCCTGGTGTGCAAACCAAGGGCCCCATCCCCATAGTCTGCGCAGGGGTGGGGCGGGGCTGGTGCAGGAGCTCTCCTTGGTGCTGGGCTGCCCATGGCCTGGGCTCCCTCCAGGCAGCTGGCCCTCCTGTCTGAACCCCCCCTCCCCCTGCTAAGCCATTCCCAGCATGCTCCTGGGCAGCGCTGCCCCCACTCCAGGGGCTCGCGGCCTGAATGGAGGTGACCATGGGGACCCCACTGGGCCACGGAGACGAGTTGGGGCCTGATGGGGTCACCAAAGCCAGGGCAGATCATGGTAGCTAAGAGCCAGGCAATGGGGCAGGGGTGGGAGTCGATGGGGTGGGTCCTACCACGCTGCGGGGAGGAGGAATGGACTCCTGAGGGGATGGGGACAGAGCGTTAAGGCCTGGGTTCCCCCCTCCAGCCAACCGGCATCCCGGTGTGGGGACTACGCCATGGGGAGTGTGGGGGGCTGAGACGTGCAGAGAAGGAGACGCCCAGTAAGACAGAGAATAGATGCCAAGAAAGGAAGACGGATGAACAGATTTAGGGCTGGATAAACTCATCGAGGGCTGAATGGAGTGATGGCTCGATACACAGCGAAAGGGAGAGAGGGATGAACAGAGAGCGAGGGATCAGGCAGGCTGATGGATGGAGGGACAGGGCTGGTTCCGACCTCGCGCGCCTCCCCCCGCCCCCCCCCAGCCCCTTTGTGGCAGGAACGCCGGGACGAGACAATAGACATTTTTATATTTCTTGGAAATTTCACGGCATTCATTTCAGTGCAAATAAAAGCTGTCATTGCCAGAGAAATGATACCGATCGGGCCTGAAAAGGCAGCAAATTACCCGCCTGAAAATGCACCGCCAGAAAAAAAATGCATATTAAACACACAAAGAGCCACTTTCCCATCAGCCGCGCTTCCCCCGACGCTACAGAATAACCACACTTTACATAATTCTCCCTCTCCACCTTCGAATTAATTTCACAGACACTGAGAGAGAAATGGAACAATCCCAGGGAGATGCAGAGACGACTGGCAAAGGGACAGGGCAATGCCAGCCTCTCACCCCATAGCTGTCCCCTGGAGCAGCCCCCTCACGGATCCCCATGCCCCCCCCCCGGGAGATCATTCAATAACTGTGGCACTTTTTGGGGTTACCTGAGGTGTCCGGGGTGAATCCAGCATGAGACAGCCCTGTCTTTGCTCACCAGGGGAAACCTTCCCTGACTACCACGAGTGCTCTGCTCTGGGCTCCGTGAGCCCTGCGCTTGCCCACTGCTGGCTAGCAATTTACCCACTCCACTGGCCACACTCAGTCCCTGATCTGGACACCCGCCATGTACACAGCTCCGCCGCCTCTGTGGAAGCAGGGTGCTCCCGTTCCCTGGTTTCACCTCCCTTCACCGCGCTCCTGAGCACAAGACACGTGGATGTGTCTATAGGAAAACCAAACTGGAGCTTAGTTAATGGAGCTTGAGACAGAGATTCAAATAAAAGCAAGTCGAAAGGTTTGGAAACGGATGGGTACAGGTGAAAGCAAAGTCTGTAGCCTGCACTTATTGACAAGTTACTTTCCTGGCTACTACAGCGTCACTCACCCAGTGGTTAGTCCTTCTAGTGCCATCCCCGCTGGTAGAGTCTCTCCTCTGGAGTGGCTCACAACTTGGGCCATGTCTTCTGCTCTGACACAGTTACAGGCTGTTGTCCCTTAGCCCAGGGAGCCCCCTCTCCTGGTAGCTCTCCTGGGGTTTGGTGGTCTTTGTACATGCTCAAGTTTCCGCCTGGCCTAGACAGTAAACAACAGCGTGTCTCCACGGAGGGACGGTCCTTGGTCTCGGTGTTGATGGAGTAGTCCGGAGACCCCGCCACACCTCAGGTGACGAGTCTCTCTCCCACGGTTTTGCAACCTAATAGTCTACATCAGGGGTCCCCAATGTGGTGCCCGCGGGCGCCATGGCGCCCGCCGGGGCGTCTAAGTGCGCCCGCATACTGGCTGGTGGACGAGCATCCGCCGAAATGCCGTCGAGAAGCAGCGTCATCCAGAGGCGTCACCACCGAAATGCCGCCGATTTTCGGTGCGATGCTTCTGGATGACGCTGCTTGTTGGCAGCATTTCGGTGGCGACGCTTATTGACGTTGCCGCTTGTCAGTGGCATTTTGGCGGATGCTCATCCGCCGCCACGGTCCTCCGTGGCTCGTCATCGGGCGCCCGCCAGATGAAAAAGGTTGGGGATCACTGGTCTACATTGTACAGCTTCCCCAGACAAACATCTCGCAATAGCCAGGACCATCAGCTGGTTCTTAGCTTTCAGCAGAAACACTGAGAAGATGGCTGGACACAGGGGTGACATATCTGCCTGGGTATGGCTGTGTCACTCACGGACAGCCCCTTCCACCCCGAAGCATTCCAGAGTGTGTGGCGCTGTGATCCACGACTGAAATGCGGCCACTTCTGGGGTGATGCGTGGCAGCTGCTGACCATGCGGTGACATGACACAACAAAAGGACGGGACGTGAAAAATATTCCATCCTGTTTAAGCTGCAGGTTAGAGCTGCCGAGGATGACGATGGTGTTCGATGAGGGGGCCTGCCCTGGCTCGTTGGGAAACGAGCTACAGGCCAACAGCCACATTTGCTCTGGGCCTCGATTTACCACCCACTCAGAGCCCTGGTGTCTCATGTGCTCGAGAAGGGACAGGTCTCTGCTGTCATGTTATAAAGAGGATTCTTTAGTGAGGCTGCTGGATACAGACAGAATATTTGGTTTCCCCGGCTCCTAGCCTGTGCTGGCCTCTTTGCTGGAGAGGGTCTGGATTTCCAGGCGAAGGGGCGCTCTGACGGAGACCCTCGCACACACGGGGGGGTGCTGGGGAAGGTGCCGCGGCATGAAATCAGGGGCTCGACTCCATCCTAGTACAAACACGAGTGGTTTCTGCCATGTTGGCATTGCGGCCATCCAGTGGTGGCGAGGGGCAGCCTGCCCTGCAGCCAGAACCAGGGCACTGCCAGGCTGACAGGCGAGGGTACGGAGACCAACCCACCGGGTTATTATTGGTCCTGTAGCCCCGCAGCCCGTGGTGCGGAGAGCTGCCCGCTCTGAGATTCCCACCCTGCTCACCCCCGGACACATTCACCCCACGCTTTGCCCTGAATTCGCCAAGCCCTGCCGCCTGCCGCGCCCTGCAGAGCATTCTGGGGAGCGTAGGCCGAGGGCCGTTTCCTGTACGAAGGGGAAAGAAGGATCAGAGCCCCGACTGCCCCATGCACCCAGCCTACGTGAGAGGCGAGTGCCGGGCAGCCGTGGGCAAGGAGAGAACACATTGAGATTATTTTGGCACAAGCCCTCCCCTCCCCCCTACTGGCCATTTTCCCCACTCTACCCCTTTGAGCATTTCCAAACACGGCTTCTGCCCACGCCCCGCCACCGCCTCCCTCACCCCAGCCCCCCTGGGACAAGGTCACCAGGCCAAAAAAGGCTGGGACACCATGGAAGCACACGGGGCCTTTTCTTGTATCCCAGCCATGGCTGCCATGGCAACCCAAAGCGGCTTGTAGCTAAGAGCTGGGCCTCAGCGTTCACAGCTGGAACCAGCAAACGATTGGGTGGGATTTTCCGTTCCCGTGTCCCTCACCCCGGGAAAGACACGAGGCTGAGATGTTCCCAGGCCCGGGTGCTAAAATGCCTAGGAGCAGAATGAGAGCACGAACCCTAAGAGAAGAGCTGTCTCCTCTCCCGGGAGGGCTCAGGACGGGATTCGTGTCTTATTAACCACCCAGAAAATCCAAGAGGAAATCTATTCTCTGGCCACTTTATCCCTCTCCAGCGCACACATCGTTTCATTGATTCCCAGGCCAGAACGGATCACTGGGATCACCTACTCTGGCCTCCTGGATAGCATAGGCCAGAGCCCTGCCCCGAAATACTTCCCAGAGCAGATCTTCTAGAAAAAAAATCCAATCTTGCTTTAAAAATTGTCAGTGATGGAGAGTCCAGCACGACCCTTGTCAGCTGTTCCAATGGAGAATTACTCTCGCCGTTAAGAATTTATCTAGCTTCAACTTCCCGCTATTGACTGGTGTTAGACCTTTCCCTGCCAGAGCAAAGAGCCCCCTTTAAATATTTGTTCCCAGCCTAGGTACTGATCGACTGGCATCAAGTCCCCTTTTAACTTTCTCTTTGGTAAGCTAAACAGCTTGGAGTCCTTTGAGTCTATTCCTGTGAGGCAGGTTTTCTAATCCCTGAATCATTCTCCTGACTTTTCTCCGAACCCTCTGTAATCGATCAACATCCTTCTTGGATTGTGGCCACCAGAACC
>NW_020664439.1:44777058-44780744 GCF_002925995.2 Terrapene triunguis
CGAAACGCTCCAGCTGCCTCATCCGTTTACCTGCATTTCTGTGTTGCCGGCCTGCCAAGGCTATAAACACCTGGGATGCAACATTTCTTTTCAAGAGGTCCTGGGGGACTGGAGGCTTTAAACACAGTTTAATTGCAGGTCAGATCCTTACAGGAAAATCTCTATTAAATCTCCAGATTATTAATAGCCTATAAAACGTGTTTATGGAACAGCTGTTGCGTGGCAAATATATCAGTGGGACTGTAAATTCCGCCGACGTGGCCTGGTATTCAAAAGGACACGGCCAAGTTAATTAGCTCCCAAAACCCGACGCCTCTTTCAAGTTCCCCAGCTCTTTTCTCCAGCCATCTCCTGGTCTGGCGTTAGTCTCCAAAAGGCCATTCTCAGCTCAGCCTTTATGGAGCACTTGCCTTTTCCTTGGTATGTTAGTAACCATCCACACACGGCCCTTAGCAACCAGGCTGTCCCCCTTCCCGCCCTCCAGAGATTTCAGGGCACACCGGTCAGCTCCCCGTGCTCTGTAATAGTGCCCCCAAGGAAAGCCAGGGAAGCCCAGCGCTTATTACAGCATCACGGGGCATCCCAGCGCAGCTTTCAGAGCCCTGGGTCAGAGCCAGCAGGGGGCGCATGGAACATTAGTTTTTGCAGGCCCCACGAGAATAGCGGCCAGTTCACTTTTACTTTGTTATTTTTAATTTCTCATCAATTAAGGGCTAGGTTTACATAAGCAGCAGCAAGGCTCTGAGTAGAAATCTAGAACCGGAGGGGAGCAGGTGACCCATCAGACAGGGTGACAGAGTAGATTGGGGAAGGGCCGTCTTTACCGTTCAGTATTTGTACAGATAGATAGATAGATAGATAGATAGATAGATAGAAGGGGTGTATGGGGATAGAGACATACAGATGATAATGCTCACACACACAGAGGCAGTCCTTCTGGATATACGAGCACCAGAGTGGACAACGCCAGTGGCAGTGATGTTACTCCCAGCAATGCCTGGCTCTGAGGCGCTGCATCCTGTGGAGAGGAAATGCCCTGACGATCCATGCAGACACCAACCGGGGACCTCCACTGAGCAGTAACCAGGGTGAACACGAGAGCCACTACCTGGCTTGGACTGGTTGGAACCAGAAAGTGTCCCGGGGCAGGGTGCTCTGTTCCCCAGGGTTCTCAAGGCCCCAGGGGTATGGACAAACCCCAACCCATCTCGGCATCTCTCCATCGGGACCGCTCAGAGCTTCACCCCCCTCCCCTCCAGCACCCCGATACCTAGCAGCTGTTCCAACACCGTCCCCTCCCCATTGGGAATGTCTTGCCGGGCCGGGGCGGCATTGCTGGGATTGCTCGGCCCTGGGCCCCCCCCACGCACCCTGGCCGGCGCAGAGCTCACTTTCCCTGCTCCCGGCAGGGCTCTGGTGGGCAGGGCTGGGGGCGTTTCAGAGGGCAATTAGCTTGCCCGTCATCTGACTAGATAAAAGCGCGTGAGGCTGGTGGTGGCGTTGCCAGCAGCCCCACTGGCAGCCCCATGAACCGACCTGTTTTGCATTTTCAATGACAAAACCATGCCGGGTTGAGCATACGAGTGGAAAAATCCTATTTGTCACCTGCTGTTGATGTATGAACACATCGGCACACGGGATTATCTTGGGGAAAATTAGGGTGCCAGCAGGGGTGATCTGGGGGAGGGGGAGGGTGGAGTGGGAGGGGGGACACGTGGACTGGCACTGCAGAACATGGGGGGGGCTGTTAGCTCTGGACGAGAAGGAGGAGATAAAGGCTGAGAAGAAGGGAGCTGGCCTCTCGCATGGGGCTGTGCATGGGGGTGGTGGGTCATGGGGTTCACTACAGGGGGAGGGGGCACAAAACATACAGGGCAGATCCTCAGCCGGGGTAAAGCTGAGTCCCCTGCAGTCTCTGGTGGCGCACAGCAGCAGAGGATGGGGTCTGAGATGGGGCCCGCTGGCACCAGTGGGCACACTCGCTGGCAGCGGCATTTCCAAGGCAGCTGCAGCAAGGGACCATGAGGGCAGGCCTGAGTCCGGAGCCTTCCCCACCCCATGCAAGCCCTGCCCCAGCCCAGCGGGCATGCGGCCGTGGGGGGCTGGCGTCTGGCATGGGGGACATTTGTGAAACGCCAGAGCCAGAGAGACTCCCCCCAGCCCAGGCGAGAGCCTCCGCGGGTCCCTGCGCCCCCTTAGCCAAGTATCTGCGGCGAGTTCCCGGCCTGGCGAGCGGGCGGGCGAGAGCTTCCGAGTCCTGTGCTGCCCCAGACGCAGGGTGTTTAATGAGCTCATTTGCATATGCACAGATAATTTGCATACCACCATAAACTTCAGCTGGCCGGTAACACTCCCAGCCTGTGCAGCAGCGGGGGCAGGGCATGGAGCTGCAGGAAACCGGGCAGCCGGAGATGGAGGGTGGTTTGGGGATGGGGGGTGAGCGCGTGAGCCCGGGGCCTGCACCCCTCGGCCTTCTGGGACTGCCTGTGCTGCTCCTTCACTGCCTGCAGGGGGAGGCAGAGAGGCTGGCGGCTCAGCAGGGGCCAGCAGCCGCTACGGGCTATTCACACTGCCCTGCCGGGGAGCAAGGCGGGCTGGGCAGTGGGGAGGGGCTGCAGGGGAGGGTGGCACATGGGACCCCGGATTCTGACTGCTGCACAGGGGGAGGGTGCCAGGTTGGTGTCCCCAAGACAGGAGACAGGGCTGTCACCTCTCCTGCCCTGCATAGAGGGGCCATGGCAGCGGCCACAGGGGACAGAGCTTCAGACCCCACGGCCTGGTCTATCCCTGGCCTCTCTGCTGAGCCTGCCAGTGGGGTGGGGGGGCAGGGCACTGATGCCCATGGAGGGCTGCAGCCTTTGTGCCCCATCAGGCCCATACACGGTCCCCCTAGCCACCTGACCTGGATGGAGCTCGTCTGGACACATCCACTGATGCCCTCAGATCTCTGGCATTAACACCCACTCTCTGTGCCAGTCTGAGAGATCTTCCCAGGACCAGCCCTGCATGGGAATGCGGGGGAAGCAGGGTCATTCACCAGGCCCTGTGTCTGGAGGGCAGGGTTACCGAGGAACGGGGTGAGGCAGGCCAGTGCCACAGGCGTGAAGGTTGTAACGGGGGCAGAGGCCTGGGCCCGCTCCCCATTCGCCCTGTGCCCCCAGTCGAGTGCGGCACCAAGCCCCAGAGTGGCAAAGCGGCTGATATTGCATTTTAATTAGGGAGGCACTGGAGGAAAGGCAGTTAATTGCATGACGCTCTCCCAGTTGTTACGTAACCCAGGAGCAAGTGATTCCAGACTCCGGCTTCACTGGCACGGAGCAGCGCCAGGCTGCGATTTGGGACAGGAGGTGAGACGTGGGGTGGGGATGGAGGAGGCAGAGACGAGTCACCCACAATGGGACTGGCTCAGGACGCCTGGGTAACTCCCCGCCCATGTCTTGCTAACTCGCCACAGGGTCCGCATGGGCCGCAAGAGGTCAAGATGGGCTGGTTACAGGAGATACGTCCTGCAGCACATCGCCCCCTAGCGTCACACTGGGGTACTGTGAGGGGAGAGTGCCCCCTACTGAGCCCCCCACCCCGCTCCCTGCAGCCCAGCGCCCCCTACTGACCCCCCCACCCCGCTCCCCGCAGCCCAGCGCCCCCTACTGACCCCACACACACTGCTACCCGCAGCCCAGCGCCCC
>NW_020664439.1:44780754-44794276 GCF_002925995.2 Terrapene triunguis
CCCCACCCCGCTCCCCGCAGCCCAGCGCCCCCTGCTGAGCCACCCACCCCGCTCCCTGCAGCCCAGCAGGACGTAGAGACCTTGGTGGAGCAGCCTCGGGGGAGCTTGTCCTGCTGCTGCCCGGGCTGTCCCTGCTCTGCGGCGAGAGGCCCCCAGCCCAGCCCCACAGCTGTTTCCAGGGGGAATGTTACATGTAACTCTCCAGCGTCCCGCCTGTGTGCTCCACGCAGGGGAGGCGCTCTCGGAGCGCTCGCTGCAGGGGAGGCTTGGGGTCCGATGGCACTGAATGATGCATAAATATCAAGGGGCCTTTTCGAGAGCCGCTCGCCGCACTCCAGAGCAGCTGCTGCCGGTGACAGACGCATCATCGTAACAATGACAGATGCCAGGCCCGGGGGAAGAGGGGGGGGGGCTGGTCCTGGGGCTTTCTCGGCCTTCCCAGCTCACGGATTCCTGGGACGGTGCTGCCTTGCAGTCTGTCCGGGATCCGGCTGAGATCTAAGCCTGGAGGAGTCTCCCAAAAGCCCTGGGTGTGGAGAGAGAGGCGGGGGTGAGGGCTGGCTGGTCCCTGAGCCGAAGCAGACGGGGGGGTTGCAAGGTGCAGCTCACTGAGATGAGGACAGCCCGTGATGGCGGATTGCGACAGGACTTGGGGGGCATGGCC
Source organism: Terrapene triunguis (assembly GCF_002925995.2). Taxonomy (NCBI): domain Eukaryota; kingdom Metazoa; phylum Chordata; order Testudines; family Emydidae; genus Terrapene; species Terrapene triunguis. The sequence goes on from NW_020664439.1 coordinate 44,781,419, forward strand.
CCTGCACGGCACCCCCTGAAATCCATGGCCTGGAGGGGCTGCCACTGCTCCCTGATCCCGCCAGGGACATGGGCCTGGCCACGCCCAGGCCAGCCAAAAGCTGCTTCTGTCGAAAGTGCCCGGCCCCGTCACAAAGCTGCCACTTCCAGGCCATGGTGGGCCAGGGAGGAGCCCTGCCCTCTCCCTCCCCTGCCAGGGACGGGCCGAGAGCTGGGAGCCACGTTCCTCTGGGGCGGGGGCTGCACTGGACTTTACTTAAACAGCCCCAGTGCTGCCAACCCTGGTGCTCCACTGGGGACGCTAATAGAGAGAAGCCACTGGAGATTCTCCCTGCGCTGAAGCAGAAGCATGCGGATCTGAGCTCCATCCCACGGGTCGCCAGGGAGATGCGCATGGTGCCAGCAGACTGACAAGAGGGACAGGCATCCTACACAGCCCCAGCATGGCAGGGAAGAGCCAGGAATAGAACCCAGGAGTCCTGACTTCCAATCCCCTTCCCAATGACACCCTCCTCCCCACAAAAAAGGCTACATTTCTGCTGGGAGATTCAAACAAGTAGCAAAGCCTCTGGTTGTCTGGGGTGAGTGAGCAGACAGACATCCTCTCCCCCGGCCTCCCGCGGTGTCTCTGCACTCCCCAGCCGCTGCCCACCAGAGCCCTGCCCGCACCTGCAGCGCCCGTGCCCACGAGCATGTTTATTTAAAACACAACCCAGAACACCTGCGGTGCCTTGCAAACTGCCGGGATTTATTCGCTTCTGTGCCCGCCCACCTTTAATTTTTACAGCCCTGCTGGAGCGAATACCCAGCACCGTTACTAACGCCTGCCGCCCAGCGCGCCCATCCGTCACGCTGCCGCGGCTTGAGACAAGCTCGCAGGCCTGAGCCCCGGAGCAGGAGCTGCAGCTCGGGAAGTCCCGAGGCAGAGCCTGAGGAGCCAGGCCCAGCAGCATCGGCCGCACCGGAGCGCGTTCACCCAGTGCTGCCTCACCCCCCGCTCCTGTACACAACCACGGAGCGCCAGGCACCAACGCAGAGCGTGGGCAGCTGGGCACTGGGACCAGCCCAGCATCCCTCGCCAGGAGTAGCACGCGAGCCTCGGGGACTGAGAGGGGAGAGCGCCCCCTGTTGAGTCACTTGCCCCATTCCTTGCCGCACTGCACTGGGGCATTGGGGTCAGCACGGACTGAGAGGGAAAAGCACCCCATGACAAAGTGGGGGATTGTCTTAGTGGTTTCCATGAACATTGTGCCTCCGTTTCCCTGTGTGCTGAGTGTGTAAGGAGGGGGTGGGAAAGGGGCTTCGCTGCTGTGACCTCGCCTAGCAGTCGGGCCCCTGGACAACGGCCTGGAGATGGGGGACCCTAGTGACCGGTGACCGGGAGGCCCAGCCCAGCTTGGGAGCCAGCCGGTTCTGGCCAATGGGAGGACAAAGGGCTGAGGAGAGAGGACCCCGGTGACCAGCCAGTGGGGAACAAAGGAGGGAAGAGAGGAGGCCCAGGCAGCCTGTTTGCCTGGGACCAAAGATAAAAGATGGAGGAGGGGCTGTGGGGAAGGTGCTACAGGATGATCGGCTGGAAGGAGGGGGCGTCTGGACTGGGGGTGGGTGGGCAAGGAGCAACCTGAGCCCATCGGGGCTGGGACAGGTTCAGTTACACGGTGCTGAGACGTGCCAGACCCAAGGGCCCTGAGAACTGCCTGTGCTGCGTTCAGACATTCAATTAAACCCCCTGTTGTACACTGGCTGAGAGTCACTGCAAGGTAGAGAGCGGGGTGGCATTGCTTCCTCCGGGTGTGGAGGCCCCGGGGGGCCAGCGTGAGGGGACCCCGTGAGAGTCAGGCCTGCTGAGGGCTCAGAGAGGTATGGTTCCAGGAGGCGGTGGGGCCCAGGGCTTAACCCCCGACAGAGAGAGCATGACCCCCAAGAAGGCCTGTCACACTGAGGGGGTTCCTCCCAGGGACCTCTATAGGGAGCCGAGAGAGCCTGGGACCTGTGACTCTGAGTCAGCCACCCAACTGAGCCAGCCACCTCGCTCCCTGCAGCACAGCGCCCCCTAGCACAGCGCTAGGCGACACTGACTCACCCCTCTGCTAGCCCCACTTCCTGCAGCCCCCTGGGTTTTCCCCACAGATCCTGCAGCCAAGGCCAGAGCTGGTGCTGCTTTCGCTCCAGCGATCTTCACACAAGCCCGAACGACTCTGCCAGGAGCCAGTTGACCTAGCAGGTGTGTGACTCCGGCTCTAAACGCTGCCTGGGCCCTGGGTGTAACGACCCAGAATGACTCGTGGCCTGATGGCCGCGTGTGTCTCTCACTGGGTGTGTCAGTTGTGTGTCTAATGTAGGCTCTGACACTGTGCTCCTCCCTGTGGGATCCGAGCCCCTTCCAGCCGCGCATTAAGCAGCGAGACGATGTTTGTTCCCGTGGCCCCTCCCCGGAGGCAGGGCAGGGGCTGGGTTGGGTTTGGGGCTGGTTTTTATGGCCATGGTGCTGCTGTTTGTTGGAGAAGGCCGGTCAGAGCAGAGCGCCTGGCACTGGGAACTGGAGGTGGGGAGGTTTGGGATGGACCTTAGTTCTTGGGGTGGGGGGAGGGGGTGGATTCACGCCAGTCTGGGACCAGCCCCCAAGAAAGCCACTGCCCCCTGAGCCGAACCCTGACAGTGAGAGTACCTCACCCACAGTCCCCATCTGGAGCTTTAGGGTCTTCTACATACCCTGGGCTTGGCCACCAGGCCCGGGAAGCCAAGGCCCCAAGGCTCAATATCTATGGGAAGCCAGCGCAGAGCCGCCCAGAGAGCGTCATCCATGGACCCTGCTGCGTGACAGCTCCAGGGTCCTCCTTGCTGTGGACCGATTGGGGCTGGGGGCCTTCTACTGGAGGAGACACATGAGCACGGCTGGGGGGGGGGGGCGCGGGAGCGGGCCCAGTGGATGTGGGAGTGACCGTGTCCACCTGGGCAAGCGTGCAGAAGAGCGTGCTTGGGGGCCTGTGCGAAATGCAAGGGGGTGAATGTGCCTGGCATGGGGGGTGAGTGTGCCTGGAGGATAGACAAGCATGTCAGAAGGTGTGCAAGTGTGCCCAGGGATGTGAGTGCGCATGGGGATGTGCAAGTGTGTGGGCGAGCGTGCCTGGGGACATGCGGGCAAGCGTGCCCTGGGGACGTGCTGGAGAGGGGGCGAGTGTGCCTGGGGACATGAGGGCGACGGTGCCCGGGGACGTGCGGGTGAGGGGCGAGGGTGCCTGGGGACATGCGGGCGAGGGTGCCTGGGGACATTCAGGCGAGGGGCGAGGGTGCTAGGGGATGTGCGGGTGAGGGGCGAGCGTGCCTGGGGACATGCGGGCGCGGGTGCCCGGGGACATGTGGGTGAGGGGCGAGGGTGCCTGGGGACGTGTGGGTGAGGGTGCCCGGGGACATTTGGGAAAGGGGCGAGGGTACCCAGGGACGTGCGGGCGAGGGGCAAGCGTGCCCGGGGACATGCGGGCGAGTGTGCCAGGGGCACATGGAGCTGGATGGGCACTTGTATGTTAATATTAAAAGCCCTGTGATTTCTCCAGGAAGGCGAGTGACACCCGCGGTAATTGATGGGCTGTAAATCTCCCTGCTCCCCCCGACAGGAGCGGTGGGATATTTATGGTGGGCAGCCAGCTGCAATGCAGTTCAGTATTCCCGGCCTTTCCCCTTTGTGCCATTGGAGTCCGCGTGGCCCTGGCCGCTCAGACACCCCTGGTCTGGCCTGGCCGGAGCTTCCCCACAAGCCCCCCCTCACCGCAGCCCAGAGAAGGACGGTGCCAACGCAGCGCCCCAGCCCCCGCCAGTGCCTGGCAAACCCGCCTAGTGCCCACCTGGGAGATGCCAGCTTCCCTAGGTGCTTTCCCAGGCAGCTGCCAGCCTGGGGGGGCAACATGGGGCCCCCATCACTGGGGGAATCCTGATGCCCGTAGCCTCCCTCCATGCCCCAGCAGTGCCCATCCCCGTGCCAGCTGGCCAGGCTGCCCCATAGCTCCCTTCAGAGCCGTGGGGGGGGGGGACGCTGCCCCCCTGCTCAGCCGCGGGGGAGGCCGGATGATGCTGGGCGAGGCTTGGAGGCGAGTCCCCCCGCCCGGCCCCAGCTGCAGCAGCGCTCTGAGCACAGGCGCTGACAGGTACCGTGTGGGGCGGGGGGGAGCTGCCCGCTCCCAAGGCAGCCGAGAGCCGCTCGCCCAGAGCATCCCTGGCTGCCGCTGCCGCCTGGCTCCGCTGCCTGCAGCCCCCGGTAAGCACCGCGCCTTGCCCCTGCCTGCCCGCGCCGGGGTCCCGCTGCCCGGGGATCGAGGGTCCCGCTGCCCCCCCAGCCGGGCGCTGGAGGGTCCCGTCCCCCTGGGCCGGGCGTTGGAGAGTCCCGCTACCCCCCCTCCCCAGCTGGGCACTGGAGGGTCCCGCTGCCCCCCCTCGGGCCGGGCGATGGGGAGCTGCAGCCGCCGCGCTCCGGGCGGATTCACCGGCTGCAAGTTCAACTTCCCGGCGCCGGCTGCCGGCTCCGTTCGCAGGCGCAACAGCGCCGGGAGAGGGAAGTTCGCAGGCGGGGGCGAGACTCCGCTTCCCCTCGGCCGGGCGCGCCCCGGCGCCAAGGGACGGGCGGGCCCCGCTGGGGTCTGGCCCCGACGGGCTGGGCGAGGGGAGTTCCCGGCCCCGCCCGAGCACGGCTGGGAGCCGAGGTCCCTCGCTCGCCCCGCGCTCGCTCGCCCTTCCAGCCGCTCCTTGTTCCCTGGAAGCGCCGCGGGGCTGCGAGGAGGCGACGGACTGCCCGGAATTCGGGGTCTCTGACCAAGCTGAGCCGAGACTCCCAGCAGCCCCCCCCCCCGCTGCAGCCAACACTCCCCCCAAGAGGGGGACAAGTGGAGCCTTGGCCCCAGCTCCAGGGCTGAGGGGGCTGGGTCCACACGGCATCCCCCCCCGGGACCCTCCACCCCCTCTGCTCCCTGGTCCCCTGTCCCTCAGCCACACTGCGGTCGGGCCGCGGCCCCGCGACCCCCTGGCGGACAAGACCCTGGCAGAGCTGCTGGGGACGCCCCGTCCGTTCGGAGCCGGGCCTGTCCCGGGCGCAGGGGGTGCTGCCCCATGGCAGAGGCTCGACGGGCAGGTGACTCGCTCCCCTTTCCAAACCAATTGCAAGCCGTCGGGTCCCTTTACGGCCCCTGCTTCCGCCCCCCCGCCCCCAGTGACCTGGGGCTCCGTGCCCGCCAGAGCAGCAGGCAGTGGCTCCTTTGCCGCCAGGGCCTGGGGGGTTGGTGCCAGGGCAGGGGGGAGGGCTGGGAAGTGGGAGCACCTGGCTCAGACAGAGAAGCCCCAGCTCTCTGGCAGGATAAAAGAGCCAGACCCAAGCCTAGACCCCGCCGTGTAGGGGACGACCCCGACCTGAGGGTCAAATGTGGGGGAGGAGAGACCAGGCATCCTGCCATGCTGTGGAGAAAAGCCGGCCAGGCTGGGTCGTGCTCAGACTTGCTATGAGCGGGGGAGGGGAGGGGACCCTCCCCAGTTAACAGACTCTCCCCTCCCCCCAGGGACGGCTATTGGGCAGGGGCTGCGGGAAAAGCCGTCGCTCTGGGTCCCTCAGCAGAGCTCTCTGGGGCCTGAGACATGAGCTCTCCCCCTCGCCGTCTGCCCTGAGCACCTCCTCCCGGAGCCGGGCCGGCAGCATGGAGAAGACCTACTCGCTGACGGCCCACTACGACGAGTTCCAGGAGGTGAAGTGTGCCAGCAAGTACAACAGCGGCACCCTGCCCAACGGCTTCAACCTCCAGCTCGGGGCCGGGGCCAAGAAGCCGCGCCGGGGGCTGCCACGCTGGACCCGGCGTGAGATCTGCCTGCTCTCGGGGCTGGTCTTCGCGGTGGGCCTGTGCGTCATCCTGGGCTGCGTGCTGCTGCTCAAGTACCTGGCCATGGAGCGCGCCGCCTACTGCCTGGAGGACTGCCAGGAGAAGAAGGCCTTCGTCAAGGCCTCCCTCTTCATCGCCAACAACATTGACCCCACCATCGACCCCTGCAAGGACTTCTACTCCTTCGCCTGCGGCAGCTGGCTCCACCGCCACAGCATCCCCGAGGACAAGCTCCACTACGGCATCATCGCCACCATCGGCGAGCAGAATGAGGAGAAGCTCCGGCGGCTGCTCCAGCGGCCCGTCCGCAGGGGCTCCCGGGCCTCGGCCGAGAGGAAGGTCAAGGAGTTCTTCCGCTCCTGCCTCGACATGGGCGAGATTGACCGCCGGGGGCCGCGGCCCATGCTGGAGGTGATCGAGGACTGCGGCGGCTGGGACGGGCCGGCCACGGGGCGGCAAGCCCGCTGGGACTTCAACGAGCTGCTCTACAAGACCCAGGGCATCTACAGCACGGCCGTGCTCTTCTCCCTCACGGTCAACCTGGATGACAAGAACTCCTCCCGCTACGTCATCCGGGTGAGTGAGCCCACGCTGGGGATGCCAGGCCTGGGGCACGCCCACCGGGCATGTCAGGACAGCTGCAGCCAGGACGCCTCCGGCTAGGGTCACTCGAGGTCTGGCCGGGTCTGTACTTGAATGGGACATCTCTCAGGAAGGCCCCCACAACAGGTTGGGTGACTCTCCTTGGGGCGCTGACATACAGTGGCTGGCCCCAGCGAGGCGCTAGGGGGTGCTGGGCTGCAGGGCGCTGGATGGGTGGCCCAGCAGGGGGCACTCTCCCCTCACAGTCAGGACTGCCCCCAATGTGGTGCTAGGGGGCGCTGTCTGCAGAGACTGGGGTGTATAACTCGCTAGGGGGCGCTCTCCATTCTGAGTCAGTGCTGCTCCCCTGGGTTCCTCAAAGATCCAGTGGCCCTGCCCCTGGGAGGCGTTAGCCCTGCAGTGCTGCTTTGATCCCGGGAGTCCTGTAATTAGATCCTGCCTGTCTGAAATCCCCTGCCCCGCCACACTCCTTCCTGTCCCAGCCTGGGTCCCACCCCAGAGCGGGCTGCATTTCAGCAGGGGCTGAGGGGTGCCTATTCCTGGAGTGTGCTGTGGGGTCCCTATGCTGGTGAGGCATGGGGAACGTGGCCCCTAACAAGGCTGCCCTCCGGCCCTCAGCTCCCAGAGGAGAGGTGCTCGCACAAGGCAGTTCCCCCATGGCTGTAGCCCTGTGCTAATAACAGACGGCTGCAAACGTCCGCCCCAGACCGGAGCCTGCCAGCTAGTGGCTCCAATCACGCGCCATGCAGAGCTGAGGAAACACAGCCAACCTGGCTGCACCACCCGCCGCCCAGCCCCGATCGCTCTGTGGGGCCGAGGGGGCTCAGCAAAGCCAGAGGTCATCCAGGCAGGTGGTACGGCAGCCTCCCCAATAGCTCTGCCGGTGCCCCTCACTCCTGCCCCGCAGCCCCCTGCTATCCCAGCCCTGGGCTCCCCACACACAGCTCTGCTGGTGCCCCTCACTCCCGACCCGCAGCCCCTGCTATCCCAGCCTTTCCGGTCCTGGTTCCCCTCCTGGTCAGTCAGCAGCACTGGGGCCCCATTCAAAGATCAGATGCTCCCATCCCAAACTCAGGTTAGAATCATCGATTGTCCCATGGCCTCCTACCCAGCCAAGCTGTTAGACCTCTTCCCCGGCCCCCTAAGCCACGGGTCATGCCCCACAGGCTGTAGGTGGGGGCAGACTATGGTGACCATCCCAGCAGGAGCAGTCATGCCAGCAAATCAACACACAGATCAGGCCTGAGTGTCAGAGGCACCAGCCAATCAAACAGGAGACACTGCCCAAGGCGCCTCCCTCCCCTCGGGGCAGAGCCCATGTGTCATGAGTGTCTGGCTCCCTGAGTCACTCTCCCCTACAGCATCAAGAGATGTCACCTGCATGCCACAAGATGGGCTCTGTGGGTGCCCTGTGCTGGCGTTGCTCTGCCAATGCCCACACAGAGCCCCGGGGCGGGGGGCCCCCCCCCCCCCCCATATACAAGGAGCAGCCCCAGTTTTTCAGCTTCAAACAACTTGCCTTTTCCATTAAGGAAAAACAATGAACCAAGAAAGAACCAAAGTAAAGTCTCATAGATTCCAAGGCCAGAAGGGACCATTGTGATCAGCTCGTCTGATCCCTCCCCCTGCATAGCGCAGGCCAGAGAACAATTCCTAGAGCCCATCTTCTAGAAAAACATCGCCACTAGGTTTAAAAATTGCCAGCGATGGAGAATGCACCACGACCCCAGGCAAATTGTGCCACGGCCCTTGGTAAAGCTCCCCTGGAGAGCGCAGTGTGGGTGTCTCATAGCGAGGCTGACCTCCAAAGGGCCTCTGCCCCAGCACACAAGCCCAGCACGCAGGCGTTTTCAGCAAAATGACTCCATGCACCACGGCTCCCAGGGCCCTGGTCAGACGGGAGGGGAAAGCCCCAGTTCTGCAGCATTGAACAGGAGCTGTGGGTGTATTGGAACACAACTGGGATCACCTACAGCTTCACAGCTCTCCAGTGACAGCGGTCAGCATAGGGCCTCTGACACACAGATGGACAGTTCCAGTTCCAGCCAGCAGAAGGCAGTGCAGACACACACTCAGCCCTACCCGGCAATGTCTCGGTCTTTGGCTCCCCCTACTGGTCTCACTTGACTCTGGAAGGCAGGCGCTGAATTGGTGTAAATGGGATCAGAACCCTGCCCGGCCCAGCTGGGTTGCTTGCGAAACAGGCAGCTGGTACCCAAGAAATGCGGGAGCAGGGGGAAATTGACACGCAGGGACGATGGCGTCTTGTCGTGGGAAGAGGGGATCAGGACACCGGGTGTTGTCCAGGCAGGAGGGGGAGCTGGGCAGCTGCATGCAACATGCGCTGGCAGAATCAGGGGTACCATTTTGGCAGGAAAGGGCAGGCAGGCAGGGCTGGGTGCCTTGGCAGAGCTGAGGGTGGGGAGCCCAGGGCTGGGATAGTGGCTGGGGGAGGGGAGGGCTGTGGGTCAGGATTAGGGGCAAAGGGTGAGCTGAGCTAGGTGCCCAGGGCTGGGCTATCAGGGGGCTGAGGGTCGGGATTGAGGGGCAATGGCAGAGCTGTGGGGGCAGGGCTGGGCTATCAGGGGGCTGCGGGTCAGGAGTGAGGGGCACTGGCTGATCTGTGTGAAGGGGAAGGCATGCCCTGTCCTCCCCCCCGCTTCCCAGCCTCTCCCCCTCCCGAGCCCTGTTAAGGAAGGCATCTGCCTGCGTTAATCAGTGGCTCCGAAATGTAGAGAGCAAATGGAACCAGCGGGACCCTGGCAGCGGATTGTGCCCCCATCTGCGTGGCCATTCCCCGCCCGCCTCTGGAGCTCATGCCCAGTGCCGGGCCCCGAGCAGTGGCCGGAGCCTGTGCTGCTGGCGGGACTGTTTAATACACAGGTGGCTCTAGTCCCCTGGACAGTGGTTTCCCGCTGCGGCCGGACTTGGCAGAGTCGGACGCACGGGCGGGGAGGTTCCAGGATTGCTGGGCTGCCGGCTCCCAGCCTCCCCGTTCTTGCCGAATTACCTTGGAAAATGAACCAGCAAGTGCAATTTGCCGCTAATTGCCTGCTCGGACACAGCCGGGGCTCGTGGGACGCCGGGCTCGGCAACCGGCCTTTATTTGCATAGCAATGCTGGGCGCCACACCGATGGAGAAGCGGCTTTTATACCCGAATTAATGTGACTGCTACAGGAGGGGACCTTCGGAAAGACAATTTCCCTCCGCATAATTGCAGTGTTTAGCAAAACAGCATGGCAGGCAATTTTCCAGGCAATCGGCAGAGCCGTGCACACAGAGGAGAGAGGGTGCGTGTGCGTACGTGCTGGGGGTGTGCTCTCCCGCGGTGCATGTGCACGGTGCGAGAGGGTATGGGTGCGTGCATGTGTGCACGGGGGTGTGTGTGCACGCTGGGGATTGAGCGTGTAGACACGCTGGGAGAGCATTGTGCATGTTATGGGGGAGTATGTGTGTGCACAGGAGGAGTGTGCAAACTATGGGAGTGTTTGAGTGTGCACACTGGGGTGTGTGTCTGTGCGTGCACGCTGGGGGAGTGTATGCGTGTGCACGCTGGGGGAGTGTATGCGTGTGCACGCTGGGGGAATGTGTGCACACATGTGGTGGGCCCGTGTGTGTGCGTGCACATGTGTGCGCGGTTGAGAGCGTTCGCACGCGGTGTGAGTGTGTGCACACACCTGCTGGGGTGTGTGTGTGTGCGAGCGCACACTGGGGAGCGTGCGAGAGCGTGTGCGCACTAGGGCAGAGTGTGCACTGGAAAGCGTGGCTGCGTGTGCCCTGTGTGCGTGCGGGTGTGGACATGCGTGCTGGGGGGGGGTGCTGCGGAGGGTGGACGTGCTGGGGAAGTGGCGTGTCCTTTAGAGGTCTGCGTGCTCTGGCTCTAGGGGCCGCGGCCTGGTCTGGGGAGTTGATGGCCAGGGCTGTGGTCAGTGGAGATGAGGGACCTCGGTGCGGTGGCCGGTCCCATCCCCGGGGCTCGCACCGAACAGAGCCTCCGCAGGGCCTGGGGGCTCAGACTAGAGCTTCCTCTCAGGTCGGCTCCAGAGAGGCTGCCCTGGTGACTCAGGGTTGGGGGGGGCAGTGGTGAGCCCGGGGCCCTGCCCACCCGCAGCCCGGCTCTGCAGGCCCACGAGGGGCGGAGAAGCAGCCAAGCAGCCTCGTGCGGCTCCCCGCCACGGGGGGGGGGAACGACAGGCCCAGGAGAGGCTGAACCCCCGCCCCCAGGTTCACCAGAGAACCCTGCCCCCTGCTGGACACTGAGCTTCCTCTAGCGGCTCCAGCCAGGGCAGGACTTTGCCAGGAGTGCGGGGCGGGGGGGTCTCTGGGAGAGCATGGGGGGGAGTGCCCTCCGGGAGTTAGTCGGGGGGGGGGGGCTGAGCCCAGGGCTCTGAGGAGCTGTAGTGCTGCGAAAGAGAGCACGGTGCCCTCTCGTGGCCACAGCCGGCACAGCAGGTAAAGTCCCGCCCTGGCCCCAGCTCCAGGGGGTGCTGTTGGAGCCGAGGGCGCAGCCAGGGCTGGCGGGGGGGAGCTCTGATCTCTCCAGCACGTGGGTAATTAACAGCTCTCCAGTGCTGGCCGTTCCCCTCCCCCCCGCGCTCGAGGAGGCCGTACCCGCTCGTATGGACCCCGCCCTCATGCCGCTCCTGCAGGACCGGCCCTTTGCTCCCCGCTGCAGGCTGGCCGAGCGCCCTGGGTATCCCCCCACAGGGGATGGGGGGTTTAAAGGGCCAGGCCTGGAGGGTTTGCTGGGCCGGGGCAGCATCAGTCCATGTGGCACTGGGGGGAGGTCTCTGCAGCCGAGGGGTGGAGCTTGGCCGGGGGGTCTCTGCACATGCCCAGGGCGGGCAGCCCACGAGGGATGGGGGGGGGTCCAGAAACGGGCCGGACGGCCGCTGGACAGACGTGGCCTCACTGCTACGATCTGTGTTACGGGAGCACCCAGAAATCAGGGCCCGGTCAGGCTGGGCGCTACACAGGGAGCGAGGGACTGCGCCTGCCCCACTGAGCTCACAATCGAAACAGGACAGACTGAGGGTGGGAGGGGAAACTGAGGCACAGAAGGGGCCCAAGCAGAGCGGTGGGAACAGAAGCCAGGCCTCCTGAGTCCCAGCCCAGTGCCCTGCCCACTAGACAACTGGGCCAGATTTACCTGCATTAATCCCCCCACCAAACGATTCAGCAAGACCAACCGGCTCGGTCTGTTCCCAGTGCCGGTGCCCCAGTCACAGAGCCTGGCGAGCCCAGAGGGATGGGCTTAGGGCCGGGGGACAGAGGGGTGGAGAGCATTGCTCAGTGTCATACGCTTCCCCAGCACCCTGAAGATACCAGAGCCCTTGGCGAGCACCAGGGTAATGCATCCACCTCTGGGGAGGAGGCCGGCAGCAGCCCGCGCACAGCACAACAGTAAAAGCCCCTGCGGCTTTAGGGGTGGTGAGCTAAGACCCAGCAGCTCCAGAAAGCCCCCCCCCCCCATCCCCGCTGAGGCAGTCCCCCTCCCCAGCCTGGCGAGGTTAGAAGGGTCGGGCCAACCCAATGGGATAAGAGTCATTTTTCCAGTACAGCTGCTTGTCCCCGCGATTGATGGCAGGAGGGCAGCGCCATTAGCTGATTGCTTCTTCCCGGGAGAGCCTCTCCTTTGAACAATGGCCAGCGGGCAGGCGGTGGGCAGCAGGGCTGGGCTGGAGGGGTGCCCCATGGGGCCGGCCTGGCCAGCGCTCCCAGGCATGGGCCCCTCCCCGGGGGCAGTTTCACCCACCGAGTCGTTAGCACAAAGGGTTCTGCCGGGAAATCAAATTCTGGGTGTTTATCATGCGTCACTGGGACAAAGGGCTGGCAGGAAGGTGGGGATGGGAGCTCGGAGCCAGCCTGGGGCAGGCTCCCGATATGGGGGGGGCAGTTGAGGGGGCGGCAGGATCACAGAGGGGGTTTGCTGGGGGTCAGGGGTCAGCTGGGGGTCAGGGTGGTTAAAGGGGCTGGCGGCTCAGCTGAAGCATCACGGGCTGCGGATAGCGAACCCTTCGGAGGTCTGAGACGTACAGTTCAGAGTGGGGTTTATTCACCCGCAAGCGTGCTGTGTGAGGGTGCCTGGAGCGCTCCTTTGTTATTGTAGGGTCACCTGGGCACGCCGGTTTGTTATTATAGGGGTGATTAGTTGAAACGGTGCTCCAAAGGGCTGGTCTGTTATCGGAGGGTTGCGGGGAGGGAAGAGGTGGGGTTGATCTGTTATCATAGGGAAGCTTGGAGGGCCGGTCTGTTATCGTGGGGTTGCTCAGGGGGCTGGTCTGTTATTGTGGGGTTACTTGGAGGGCCGGTCCATTATCGTGGGGTTGCTCAGGGGGCCAGTCCCATTATCGTAGGGTTGCTCAAGGGGCCGGTCCGTTATCGTGGGGTTGCTCAGGAG
>NW_020664439.1:44794286-44812224 GCF_002925995.2 Terrapene triunguis
TGTAGGGTTGTTCGGGAGGACCGGTCTGTTATTGTGGGGTTGCTCAGAGGGCCGGTCTGTTATTGTAGGGTTGCTCAGGGGGCCGGTCTGTGGCTAGGTGGGTGGCGCAGCGGTCAGCACCCGCCAGCCCAGCCATGCGGCACTTTGAGGTGGAAGATGTGGTGTGGTCCGGGCCCCCTGGCAGGGTGAGTTGCTCGGGGAAGGACCCCCGTGGGAGCGGGAGGGCTGAGCCCGGGGGTGTGGACCATCGCCAGAGAGAGCCCCACTGGCCCTACCCAGACTGGCACGTGAGGGGGGGTTAGGCTGGAGCCAGCCATGCCACAGGGCCCCAGAGCACACACAGGGGAGCCTCTCCCCATATTAAATCTCCCTCCTGAGACTCTGCCCTGGCAACCGGACCTTCCTCCTGCCCGAGCCCCAGACAAAGCACATCCGCCCGCCCCCTTCGCAGACAGGCCCCCCACCCCGAACGGCCACACAGACTGAGCCCCCCACCTCTCCCTGCTCCTCCATTAGCCGGGGAGCGGAGGGGACCCCAGGTCGCCCTCGGCCCCGGGAGGCGGGGCTCCGGGTACCCAGGCCGGGCACGAACACGGCTCCTCTGCTCTGTTGCAGATTGACCAGGACGGGCTGACGCTGCCCGAGCGAACCCTGTACCTGGGGCAGGACGAGGAGAGCGAGAAGGTGAGGGGCGGCTGGCAGCGCCCAGGGGCGCACGGGAGAGAGGTCGGAGAGGAGCAGCCCCTACCCAGCACCAGCTGCACCCGAGCCGGGCGGGGGGGAGGAGAGGCTGGCACAGCTGCAGTGTCACCAATCACCAGAAATCATGAGTCAGCCCCCAAAAGTCACCAGACCGGCCGGCCCCAACTATTAGGAACGATTTTTAAACAAACGGTCAAGTTGTGTTTGTCGGGCTGTTGTTTCATTTGTGATCTCCCCCTGCCCATCGTTGTGTGTGTGTGTGATCTCCCCCTGCCCATCCTGTGTGTGTGTGTGTGTGTGTGTGTGTGTGTGTGTGTGTGATCTCCCCCTGCCCATCCTGCGTGTGTGTGTGTGTGATCTCCTCCTGCCCGTCCTCTGTGTGTGTGTGTGTGTGTGAGCTCCCCCTGCCCATCCTGTGTGTGTGTGTGTGTGTGAGCTCCTCCTGCCCGTCCTGTGTGTGTGTGAGCTCTCCCTCTGCCCGTCCTGTGTGTGTGTGTGTTTGTATCTCCCCTTGCCCATCGTGTGTGTGTGTGTGTGTGATGTCCCCCTGCCCATCCTGTGTGGGGGCTGTGGGGTGTATGGGGGGAGTGTGGAGGGTTGGTGTGTGTGGGGGCTGGGGGGTGCAGGGGTGGGGGATGTTTGTGGGGAGGAGTGGGGGGAGGTATGGGGGTGGGGGTGTTGGGGGAAGTTACTCTGGCCTCTGCAGCAGGAGCTCTCGCCCCACCTGCCTGGCCACTAATTCTGCCCCCAGACCCCAAACCAACACTTTCCCCCCAGCCCGCCCCCACCCCCCCACCTCGGCTCCTCCTGGCCCTTCACCCCTTCGCCGGGGCAGGCGCTGTCCTTGCTGGCTGCAGGGGGCGGGGCTGCTGGGTTCTTTAGCTCCGCCCTCCCGTGACACTAGAGAGGGATGCAGTGGGGCGGGAGCTCTGCCCACAGCAGCTGATTGGTGGCTTAGCCCCAGGGGGCGGGCTAGTAGGGCAGGCAGCCAATCAGAGGGCTCAGAAGCTCTAGTGGGATTGGAGCTTCTGGAGCAGACAGGCTGAAATCCCGTCACCAGCAAAACGTCCCAAGAGTTGGGCAGCGGGGGCGGGGAGCGAGAAGACGTGACCCCCCCCCCAGACCCCACACCGGCCAGGGCTGTGTCCCCTGCCCCCAGTCAGGCCTGCCCCCCCTTCCCTCAGCCCTCGCCCCCCCCGGCCAGGCCTGACCCCCTTAGCTTCCTCCCCACTGGGCCTGACCCCTCCCCTTGGTCCTCTGCCCCTCCCCCCGGTCAGGCCTGACCCCCCCTTAGCCTCCTCCCCCTCCCCCCGGTCAGGCCTGACCCCTTGATCCCCCTGGGTCCGAGCCCCTCCCCCCCGCCCAAGGCTGGAGCTGCACCCCCCCGGCTGACCCCTCGCCTCGTGCCCAGATCCTGGCGGCGTACCGCCTGTTCATGGAGCGGCTGCTGGGCCTGCTGGGAGCGGAGCATGTGGCGCAGAAGGCGGAGGAGATCCTGCAGCTGGAGCAGAGACTGGCCAACGTGAGTCCTTCCCAGCCCAGACCCGCTGGCCTGGCTGCCCCCGCGGGGCTCCAGGAGGTGTCACATAGGGCAGGGGAGGGGGGCTCTTCGGGCACAAGCGGCCCCCCGGCTTGCAAGGAACTAGCCCCCTACAGCCAGGTGGGGAAGGTGGGGGCCCAGCCAGGGCCCAAGGGGACAGTGCCCTCACGTGGGGCAGGCTGGCCGCAACCCCAGGCTAGCACTGAGCGCCGCTTACCCAGCCTCCAGCCTCTCGAGGGAGCAGGTCGCAGCCCAGCGCACCCAGTGTGTGTGTGTGGGTCCCTGGGCGGAGAGGGGACATGCTGGGGGGCTGGTGCCTGGAGCTCGGGGCTGACTGGTGAGTCCCTGTTACAGGAAGCGGTCTTATTCCCAAAGCGGCAGCCCCTTGGCCCGCCAAGCCCCACACAGCTTGATCGCTGCCCATCCCCCCACCCTGGCACTGCCCCGGGGCTGGGCACAGCCAGGCTGAGGGGCCTCCTGCTCCAGGGGCCCGTTAGCCTCCTGCGCTGAGGGGCCACCGAGCTGCGGAAGGGAGATCAAAGGGCAGCAAAGCCTGACTGGGTTGCACCCCCCGCAGGGTGCAGGGAGAGGGGGACCCTGCAGGATAGCAGGGAGCAGCAGTGAGCGCCCCAGGGTGGCATCCATCTCCCACCGTCACGTGACTGGGGAATGAGTGAGGGGCCCCAGGCCTTTGCAGGGTCAGGGGAGCAGTGAGACCAGCGAGAGGGAATGCTTAGCCCTAGATTCCCTGCCCGTGGCTGGCCCCGTGGCACCCCCAGCCTGGCGGCGCAGGCAAAGCGCGGCCCTGATGCGTCTGTCCTGCCCAGATCACGGTCTCCGAGTACGACGACCTGCGCAGGGACATCAGCACCATGTACAACAAGGTGACGCTGGGGGAGCTGCAGCGCATCACGCCCACCGTGAGTACCCTGCCGGGGCGCTGGGGGAGGGGCAGTCCAGCTGAGGTGCCCAGATAAATGCCCTCCTGGCTCTTCTCCTCCCCTGAGGGGGGCTGGCCCCCAAGTCCATTCTGGAGGGCAGTGCCATCCGCACCAGTTCGGAGACTGCAGAGGGGCACTCAGACGTGGGCCTTGTTAGGTCACTGCGGTGGGGCAAGCCCAGGCTGATTCACTGCGCGGGGGGCTCTGGAGAAGGCGAGGCCCCTCTGGTCATAGCGCCCTCTCCCCCACCCCCCAGCTCAAGTGGAAGCGCCTGCTGGATCGGATCTTCCATGATAACTTCTCCGAGGAGGAGGAGGTGGTGCTGCTGGCCACGGACTACATGCAGAAGGTGTCGGAGCTCATCCGCAGCACGCCCAGCAGGTACCACACCCACTGCCCAGCTCCAGCGCCACGCTGGCACTCCAGGCATCTCCGGGCCCCTCACTCAGGCACACAGGTGTGATTGGAGCCTGGTAGCAGGTGGCAGAGGGGCAGATCCCAGCAGAAGCCCCGTCCCCTGCTCAGGCTTCCTAGCAAGGTGGCGGGGAGGACGTGACCTTGACGGGCCTGGCCAGGGAGTTCTGCGGTGGGGATCCGTGGGCGCGGCTCCTCCTCAGCCGAATCCCCTGCGTGTCCTGCCTTTGCTCAGCTCCCTGGGCCGGGAGCCCTTTCGGTACAGACAGGACATCTCACTAATGGCCATTGATCTGCCGGGACTCGCCTGCCTCCTGAATGCCAATGGGCTGCTGCAGCTGCCTGCTGGGACCACCGCACGCAACCCCCCACCCCTGCCATGTTCACAGAGCCGCACTGCCCCATCCCCCCAGCATGGCCAAAAGCAGGGTGAGCTCCCCCTCCCCCCACCATGCCTGGGCTCTCCCCTCCAGCACGGCCGCAGGTAACCACCCCACCCCTGCAGCATGCAGTGCCCTTTACGCTGGAGGCTCGGGATCCCCCTCAGCACACACACAAATGCCCCGTGGCCACCCCCACCGCCAGCTCCCTCCTGCACCCCCCACCCCCAGGGATCCCCGCTCCCAGCCACGCACACACTGAGTGGAAAATAGCATTTCAGAGCTAATCAAATGCATTACAAATCACCCAGCTAAACCAATTCATTACACAGGCAGTTCAGCCGCGCGCAGGTGCAGGGCGCCGAGCCAGCCAGCGTCTGGGCTTTACTGGGATATTCCCTAAAGCTGCACCTCAGACGTCCCAGTCCGGCTGGGCACCCCCGGCAGCCCAGGCCTGGCAGCGAACCCCTCGCAGAGCCCCTGTAACGAGGCTGGTTCTGGCGGGACCCAGCTGAGAGAGCCAATTCAGGACAAATTGCTTAGAGCAGGGCAGTGACAGCCCAAGGCTGGGGTTTCTACGCACACCAAGGCAAACCAAACCAGCCAACCAGAGAAGACTTCGGTTTTACCCCACTGGCTAACCACAAGTCACACAAGCAATTCCCGTAGACACTCCAGTTTCCCAGTATCACCACCAGTGCCACTCGTTATGGGGACAAATGGTTATGAAAACCAATGCCCCAGTAAAAGAAAAAAGGTTCTCTCGATCCCAAAGGACCAAGCCCCAGACCCAGGTCAATATACAAATCAGATCTTACCCACAAATCACGCTGTTGACAATTTTAGAATCTAAAATCTAAAGATTTATTCATAAAAGGAAAAAGATATAGATGAGAGCTAGAATTGGTTAAATGGAATCAATTACATACAGTAATGACAAAGTTCTTGGTTCAGGCTTGTAGCCGTGACAGAATAAACTGCAGGTTCAAATCAAGTCTCTGGAACATCCCCAGCTGGGATGGGTCCTCAGGCCTTTGTGTAGAGCTTCTGTTTGTAGCAAAGTCCCTCCAGAGGTAAGAAGCAGGATTGAAGACAAGATGGAGATGAGGCATCAGCCTTTTATGGTCTTTTCCAGGTGTAAGAGCACCTCTTTGTCCTTACTGTGGAAAATTACAGCAAAATGGAGTCTGGAGTCACATGGGCCAGTCCCTGCATACTTTGCTGAGTTACAAGGCGTATCTGCCTTCTCTCCATGGGTCAATTGTATAGCTGATAGTCCTTAATGGGCCATCAAGCAGGCTAGGCAGAGCTGCACCAACTTGTCTGGGGTGTCACCCAGAAGCATAGCATAAGTTTGAAATACAGACAGTATAGAGCCAATATTCATAACTTCAACTACAAAATTGATACACACATATAGACAGCATAATCATAACCAGCAAACCATAACCTTGTCTTAGACACCTCATTTGACCCCCTTTATACAAGATTCGGTGCCACTACAGGACCTTAGTTGCAACCATGTTCTATATGGTCCCAGTTCAAGTCAATAACGTGACACCCCCTGTCTCCGAGCACGCTGGCCAGCCGGGGGCGCTAGCAGAGCCCAGGGAACTCCCTGCAACTAGGGTTTGGGAACGCCGCTGCTTCCACTGTCACTCAGGGCAAGGAGATGTTTCCTGGCGTCCCCGCTCCCATTCGCCCCCCTGCCGCCCACCCCATCCCGCGGCCCCTGAGGCAGAGGAGGGAGAGGCTCAGGCCCCTGGGGTATAAAACACGCTCTCCCTCCCGACCCCTAGCCGGTCCCCGTCTCTCCCCCTCCCAGGATCCTTCACAACTACATGCTGTGGCGCATTGTGGTGGTGCTGAGCGAGCACCTCTCCACGCCCTTCCGCGACGCCATCCACGAGCTCTCCAGGGAGATGGAGGGCACCGAGAAGCAGCTGGAGCTGGACAAGATGTGCCTGAGCCAGGCCAACAAGCACTTCGGCATGGCCTTGGGGTCCCTCTTTGTGGAGGAGTATTTCTCCTCCTCCAGCAAGGCCAAGGTAGGCACGGCGGGGGGGTGGGCTGGGAATCCCCCCCAGATCCATCCGGGCTGGGGGGAGGCGGGGAATCCCACCAGTGACCACACCCCGGGCCAGTGAAACACAAGACAGGAGCGGCGCATCTTCAGGCCAAATGCCCAGTGGTTGGCGGCGCGCTCAGGGCCCAGCCCTGTTACCCAGCAACCACTGGGCGTGGCTTAAGCCTTTTGTGGGCGTGGCAGGTGTGCTCAGGGCCCGGCCCTGTTACCCAGCAACCACTGGGCGTGGCTTAAGCCTTTTGTGGGCGTGGCAGTGATGGAGGAGGCGGCTGTGTAGGGGAGGTTCGTACCCACCCCGGGCCCAGTGCCCTGGGTGTGTGCTACGAGGAACGGTGTTAACGCCGTGACCTGGGCGCGGTTGCGCCGAGCAGGTGCAGCAGCTGGTGGAGGACATCAAGCACACCCTGGATCAGCGGCTGGACGAGCTCGACTGGATGGACGAAGAGACCAAACGCGCGGCTAGAGCCAAGGTGAGGCACCAAGGGGCGGAGCCTAGCCTGGCCAGCCAATCGCACATCCACGGCTTGGGGCACTCCCAGGGGAGCTGGGGCTGGGGGCTGGAGCTCAGACAGCCAGGGGGCCTCTGAACTGCATGGGCCACAGGCGGCCTCGCCAGTCCCAAAGTTGGGCAAGTGGGATTCTCCAGCCAGGAGATGGAAACTCTGCTGCCTGGCGGCCAACGCATAAAGGCCCCGCACCCACGCAGAGTGCAGCCCTGCTCCAGGCTGGCTGGGCCCGGCCACAGGGTGAGCCACGCGCCCAGACCGGCCACACGGACGGTGCTGCCATCCGGCTGCTGCAGCCACAGGCCAGCGCCTCCGGGCGGAATTGGGGCCTAGGACTCACAGCCTGCCCCTTCCAGCACACGGGCCTCTGCCCAGAGAGCTAGAGCAGCAGCGCCGCAGTCTGTCGTTGCATCCAGCAGGGGGCGGCGCTGTGCTCAGACACAAGCCCATCAGCCCCATGCGCCCCCGTGAGATCAGGCAGGGCAGGCTCGGACCTGGGCGTGTGCTCTCCTTGCAGCTCCAGTACATGATGGTGATGATCGGGTACCCGGACTTCCTGCTGAAACCGGACGCCATCGATAAGGAGTACGAGGCGAGTGTGCGAGGGGCCCGCGCTGCACCCCTAGAGGGACCATCTGCACACCCAGGCTGGGAGAGATCCAGCAGTACCCATCCCTTTCTCCTGCTCTAGCCAGCGGCCCCTGGCCTGCCATGGCCCTGTCTCCTGGCCCTGCCCGGACTCCCTGGCCAGCAGGAGCTGCTGCTCTGTCCGCCTGTGGCAGGGGTCTCGCTGGGGGGTGCGATCAGCGGGTCGTAAGGCTCAGGACCCTCCCAAAGTCCTTTGCTCCCCGTTCCCCTGGCTCTGGCGCTGGTTCACCTCCACCCCCTCGCGAGCCCCACCCCCACAACAGCACTTACATGGCTACCGTCACGTGGACGTGCAGGGGCACAAACTCTATCAGCAGGGTGCGCTCCCAGGCGTCGCCACCAGAGGGAGACACCTTGCACGTGCTCAGTGTGGTACGGGACCCTCCATCCATCCTAGGTCCCTGCCCGGGGGATGGGGCTGAGCCTGCAGGCAGACCAGGGAGCCTCGGGGCTACAGTGAGCGCAGGGTCTGGGAGCCTGCTGGGGGAGATGGGACATCCCAGCTCCGGCTCCTGCTCCCCTCTTGTGGCAGGAGGGCTGGCTAAGAAGGGGAGTCCCAGGGAGAAGCCCCCTGCCCTTCCCCGCCTGACCTGGGCTGTATCTCCGCCGCAGTTCGAAGTCCACGAGAAGACGTATTTCAAGAACATCCTCAACAGCATCAAGTTCAGCATCAAGCTCTCGGTGAAGAAGATCCGACAGGAGGTGGACAAGTCTGCGTAGGTATCCATCGCCCCGGGGCCTGCGCTTTGCCTCTCCAGAGGGGATGGGTCAGGGGCAGAAGGGGGTGTCAGTTCTGGGGACCCCCTCCTGTGAGAGCAGAGTTGGTCGGGGGTCTCTGTGATGGGAGGGACCCACAACCTGTGGGCACCGTCTGGGCTCTGGCCCAGCCAGCAGCCCATGGCATGTGCTCCGAGTGTGGCCATCCCCAGGCTGCCGGCGCTGGTTCAAGCCCCGCTCAGCCGGCTCGGCGAGAGACAATGGCCGTGCTCTACACTGGCTGCTGCAGGAGGCTCTGCTCCGTGTGGCCAGGAGCCCCTTTGTCCTGACAGAGGTTGCTGCTGGGGGCCTGGGGTCCAGCCCCCACACTGCTCCTCTCCCTGGACATCAAGGGGCCCCACCTCAGCCAAGGCATTTCCCGAGGGGTGTGGCGGCCTCTAGTGGTCAGTGTGCACACAGACAGGCAAATGCCTCACAACTTGTGCCCACCTACCAGGGGCATCAGGGGTTATGTGGGGGCGCAGGGGCCGAGCCTTCCTGTCAGGCTGGCTGATCGAGGGGGTGGTGACCCTGCCCAGATCCAGCAGCACGTGGCCCCCACAGCTGTCGCAGGCACCGACCTGGACTGGCCAGCCTGGCCCCTCTGAGCATGGGGGCCTGTGCCCAGAGGGAGGGAGGCCAAGCTAGAACCTAGCCTGGCCGCATCCTGCGGGTATTAGGGGTCAGAGGCTCCCCGCCCAGCACTCTGTCCTCTCCCAGCTCCCCCCTCGCCACACCACATTAGCAGACTCCCCTGTGTGCTGGGGCGGGGGGAATTGGTGGGGCAACTGGCCCTCGCAGCCCGGGTGCTGATCTCGGGGTCTCGCTGTCTCCTTGCAGGTGGCTGCTGCCCCCCCAGGCCCTCAACGCCTACTACCTGCCCAACAAGAACCAGATGGGTACGGCCGCACCAGCGGCACGGCTGATAGCCAGCATTCCCCGGGCTTCTGAACACGTCTGCTCTGAGTCATTGGGGGGGCACCCAGACTGGGGAGGGCCGGGGGGTGGTACATCAGCCAAGTGGGGTGTGACTGGGACTGAAATAGTAATGGGGGGGGGGCTGCGGGTTGAAAGGGAGGGGGATCAGCAGAGCTGGGGAGGTGAGGGCAGGGCCAGGATAGCAGGGGGCTGTGGGTCAGGATTGGGGGGCATCAGCCGAGCTGGGGAGGTGGGGGCAGGGCCAGGATAGCAGGGGGCTGTGGGTCGGGATTGGGGGGCATCGGCCGAGCTGGGGAGGTGAGGGCAGGACCAGGATAGCAGGGGGCTGTGGGTCGGGATTGGGGGGCATCGGCAGAGCTGGGGAGGGGCAGGACAGAGCACGGCTGCCTCAGAGAGTCTCCCTCATTCCAGAGAGCTGGGGGCTGACCCACGCCATGGTGTATTTGTCCAGAGCTGGTGGGTGATTTGGGGTCTCAGTAGGAGCCCCGTGTGCCTAGCCCAGGCGGGGTCCCCTCGCTGTGATCCGGCCCTGCTCGGGGTGAGAGGGCAGTGGGAGGGTCCCCCTCCCCATAACACTCCCTCCTCTCCCCACAGTGTTCCCCGCCGGGATCCTCCAGCCCACGCTGTACGACCCCGAGTTCCCGCAGTGAGTACAGGGCTCTACAGGCACCGTCCACCATTCCGACCCCCCCCCGCACCAGCGCAAGGGGGGCAGGGGATGGGGGGTCCAGGGGGCACCCCTTGTGCCTGTGGAGGATCCCAGCCCTGGGGCAAAGCAGCAAGCAGGGCTCTCTGGGGCCAAACCCTGGGGGTAGCTCAGAACTGCCCCCGCTGGGCTGGGCCCAGCCAGAACCACCTCTCGGGCCACAGACACCCAGGAGGGCAGTGCCCCCCCCGTGGGCTTGAGTCAGCCTCTCACTTGCCCTCTGCCCATTCGCTGCTGGCGGGGCCGTGTCGGGAGGGTGGGGATGTGCTCAGACCCCCCCCCCTATTGCTGACGGGGCCGTGTCCTGGGTGGGGGGATGTGCTCAGACCCCCCCATTGCTGATGGGGTCGTGTCTTGTCTCCTCCTGCCAAAAGGTCCCTGAACTATGGTGGAATCGGAACCATCATTGGGCACGAGCTGACCCACGGCTACGACGACTGGGGTGAGCCTCCTTCCCCCCGCCCAGTTTCTGCTGCTCCGGGCCAGAGCTGGGACCCACGAGTGCCCGCCCCGAGGCCTGGCGCCTGTTTGCTGGGGACGCCCCCCGGCCCCCAAGGGGTGAAGGTGATGCAAAGGGCCAGGTGGCAGCCGCATGGGATGAGCCCTGGGCAGCCTGGCGCCTCTGGAGCAGCGCCTCCCTCTGGCTGGCCCAGGAGCGGAGCCTGGCCCTCGGCCGACAGTGTACCCACTACCAGGGCCTGGCAAACAGCTCCCTACGTGGCCCTCAGTCCCTGTGGGGCTGGGGCGGGGTAGAACCAGCCGGGGACAGGGAGCCAGGACTCCTGGGTCCCAATCCCAGCTCTGCCCCATGAACCCGAGCCCCTTCCACCCGCGCCGTGTGCCCGCAGGGGGCCAGTACGATCGGCACGGGAACCTGCTGCACTGGTGGACGGAGGCCTCCTACAGCAAGTTCCTGAAGAAGGCCCAGTGCATCGTCAACCTGTACGACAACTTCACCGTCTACAACCAGCGGGTGAGCCCGGGCGCCCCTCATTGCTAGGGGAGCAGGGCTGGCCTGGGCCCGGGGTGCCCCTCGCTGTCCGGGGGGGTGGGCTAGCCTAAGCCCGGGGCACCCCTCGCTGCTGGGGGAGTGGGGCTGGCCTGGGCCTGGGGTGCCCCTTGCTGTCGGGGGGGTGGGGGAATGGCCTGTCCCCTGGTTTCCCCTTGCTGCCGTGGCAGGCTGACCTGGGTCTGGGGTGCCCCTCACTGCTGGGGGACATTCACCTGGGCCTGGGGCTTGCCCCAGATTGCTCCCCCCAGCACATGGGGTCAGAAGGGCTCTGCTCTGAACGGGATACTGAGGCACAGACTGCAGCAGCCAGACAGGGGCGGGGTGCAGCAGCCAGAGCCAGGGGGTGCAGGGCGGAGAGCAGGGGCTCTGGGTTGTGTCTCTCCGAGCCCCGCTGCAGTGGTTGGAAGGGGCAGTTCATCTTTCTCTCTATGCCATCCGGAGGTAGCATCTATGTCACAAGGGGGAGGGTGCTGGCTCCCAGCGATGCAGCCCCGCCCCAGGCGTCCCCTCCATCAGCCAGTGGCCAGGGGCTGATCCCCTCAGGCTGCCTCCCGGAGAGATGGGCTGGTGGGGGCAGGGGCTGAGATGGGCCCCAGTTTGAGGTGGTATGTTGGAGGGCTGGGGGTGCACCTGACCAGGTCTGTGTGAGCCCCTGCTCCTCTCTCCACAGGTGAACGGGAAGCACACGCTGGGGGAGAACATCGCCGACATGGGGGGGCTCAAACTGGCCTACTATGTAAGTGACGGAGGGCACCCGGCGCCCCTCTGCCCCCCACCCCGGGTCATGGAGAATGGCCGGGGGGGAGAGCTGCGGGGCAGCGACTGGAGAACGGCCCGGGGGGGGGGTATCTGCAGGGCAGTGGCGGGGAGAGGGACCTGCAAGGTAGCAACCGGAGAATGGCCGGGGGCGGGGGGGGGACGTATCTGCAAGGTAGTGACAGGAGAACAGCGGGAGGGGGAGCGGGGAGATCTGCGGTGCAGCAGCTGACTGGGAGGAGGCTGTGCTGCCATTACTCTAGGGGACCCCGTACCCACGCAGAGCACAGCGCCCCCTCCACCCCCCGGGAGCCCCGTGGCCACCAGCTGCCCCTCTGCCTCAGCTGGGAGAGGCCATGACCCTCCTGCCACCCCCAGCCAGACCCATCGCCCCACATTGCACAGGGAGGGGGCAGCCGGGGGTGGGAAGCCCCCCGCACTGAGTGTGCCTGTGTTTTGCAGGCCTATCAGAAGTGGGTGCGGGAGCACGGGCCGGAGCACCCCCTGCACCGCCTGAAATACACCCACGACCAGCTCTTCTTCATCGCCTTCGCCCAGGTAACGCCCCGCCACCAGGGGGCGGTAGTGCACGGCGAGGGGCCCAGAACCACCGCCACCCTGCCTCCGCCCTGCCAACCCTGGGCTCCCCACCCCCAGCTCTGCCAGTGCCTGTCAGCCCCCTGGCACCCCAGCCCGGGGTCTCTCCTGAGCAGAAATGACATGGGGGGCCACACTGCAGGGTGGAGTGGGGGGGTTAGATGGGGACAATGCTCCCCCGGGGGCAAGGCTGGGACCCACCCAACTTGTTTCAGCTCCGCCTGCTCCGCGTGTCCCGCTCTGGCCTTCCCCTGTCCCACAGATCCCGCCGGGAGACCCTGGCCCTGATACAACTGAAAGCCCCTGGCTGCCTCGCTGACCTGCCCCCTGCCAGTCTCCCCTCTGCTGCTGGGGGGGTCTCTTCTCCGCCCAGCTCCCCCTGTCATGGAGAGTGGGGGAGTCCGGGCCCTGCACCCCTCTTCCTGGGATTCACCGTGACTCTCAGCCAGCCAGTAAAATGGAAGGTTTATTGGACAGTAGGAACGCAGTCTAAAACAGGGCTTGTAGGTACAACCAGGACCCCTCAGTTAAGTCCTTCTGGGGGGCAGGGAGCTTAGCCCCCAGCCTTGGGGTTCCCTGCGTTCCACCACCCAGCATCAAACTGAAACTAAAAACCCCTCCAGCCGCTCTCGTCCCCACTCCCTCTGCTCCTCCTCTCCTTTGTCCAGTCTCCCGGGGCAGAAGGTGTCACTTCTCCCAACCCCCCTCCTGGCTCAGGTTACAGCTCAGGTAGCTTCCTTCAAGGGAAGTCCCCCATCCCCAGTGTAACTCCCCTGCAACATTCCCAGGTCAAATCCGCCCCGCTCCCTGCTCCTTTCCCGCCCCCCCCCGGCTGTGGTGCTCATCCAGCCCCCCCAACCCTTCGCGCCCCCCCCAGCTGGGGTGCTCACTGTGGCTTCTCTCCCATCTGCAGAACTGGTGCATCAAGAGGCGCTCGCAGTCCATCTACCTGCAGGTGCTGACCGACAAGCACGCCCCGGAGCACTACAGGTACCTGGGGCCGCTGCACCTGCTGGGTGTGGCCACTAGGAGGTGCGGCGAGTCCCTCCGCTCTGCCCTCTGCCTCGGGACCCCCAGCCTCTGCACGTGGGATTGGCTGGAAGCCCCTCAGGGCAGGGCCCAGCTCCACCTGGGGCTCGAATTGTCCCCAGCACGTGGTCAGAGCAGCCAGCAAAGGGCGCAGGGAGCACAGGCCTGGGGCCAGTGGGAGCAGGGCAGGCAGGAGGGAGGGCAGCGGGTGCCCTGCCCCAGTGAGGATGAGAAAGGGTTAATCCAGTCCTTGCACAGGGCGGACTGGGAGCGGAGGGGCGCATGTGCTGGGGTCTCTCGGGCCAGCCTGACTGATCCTGCCCTGGGGCTGGGCTCCCCTGAGCCCACGGGGTTGTGGGGCAGGAAGGGGCTGCGGCAGGTCAGGGTGAGGGCACCCAAGACGGGTGAGCCAAGGCCAGGGGCTTGGAGTGGGGTCCCCGGCTGGAGCACAGGCCAGGCCAGCAGGAGGCAGCACACGGGCTGTAATTGGGGCTTGGACCTTAGTGCACCCTAGGTTGGCGGCCCAGAGGCTGCCACTCCATGGGCACCAGGCCAGGCAGAGCCAGCGGCTCCTCTTCACTGTCCATACGCTGGGGCAGGGGGTTAACTCTGGCACTGCCCACTCCCCGCTGGGCAGTTCTCCCCGCAGCGGGATCATGCCCCGTCCTACAGGACAGGGCTGCTAACAGCTGCCTCCTCTCGCTCCAGAGGTGGCTGCATTGCTGTGCCAGGTGCAGCACTGCCCTCATGGGGCTGCCAGCCCCGCTTTCCTGAGCCCTCTCTCCACTCCCCAGGGTGCTGGGCAGCGTCTCCCAGTTTGAGGAGTTCGGCCGGGTCTTCCACTGCCCCAAGAACTCGCCGATGAACCCAGCGCACAAGTGCTCCGTGTGGTGAGCGCCGGCGCCCCGTGGCCATGCCCCTCGCTGTCCTTTGCCTTGCGTGTGCCAAGCCGTCCGTCTGATCCTGCTGCTTCTCTGCCATCCGCCTGCCCGCCAGCGAGTCTCCGGGGAGAGCCTCTGGGCGCCTCTGCAGGGCCGGGGCTCGCAGGGACAGGTGCTGCAGACGAGGTGGCGAAGGCTCCTTTGGCCAGTTCCTCGGGGGCCGATGCGAACGGCAGCAGGGAAACTACAGACTGGGTCCACTTCCAGCTGGGTGTGTCCTGCCTCCACCCCCCCTGGGCCTTGGAGCCAGCCCCCCTCCTCTGGCTCCCCATCGCCGCGCCAGGAGCCGGCCCAGTGAGCCCTGCCAGTGGCGCAGCCGGGGGGGAGATCCCCAAAACACCGTCGAGGGGCAGCGGGAGGGACCAGACCTGGGGCAGGCAGGGGACAGGCCCCAGTGCTGCTGGCATGGAGGGGCCAAAAGCTACTGTGGGGCCATTTCTCAAAGCAGCTGGAAGATCCCACGTTTGGAAGCAAATGGTGCCCGTCCCAGGGCAGAACGCGGTGGCTGCGGCCCACGCCCCGTTCACCCAGCCCTACAGCGCGACGTGGGCCCAGCGCCACTCCATGCTCAGGGCTGGGCACAGAGGCCTGAGCCAAGCCCCGCAGGGAAGCAACCAGCCAGCACAAAGGCCCCCGTGTGCTCGGGCCACAGGGAAGTTGTGGGGCTGGGCTGGGGGGCTCCAGGGGGACAGGTGGGCGAGAAATCCCCCTGCCCAGCCGCAGCCCTGAACAGCACCATGCAAACGGCCGCGGCATGGGTGGCAGGGGCTGGGCTGTGGGCGAAGAACTGGCTGCACTCCCTGTCAGCAGCACTCCTGGGCATTGACACGCTCCCCCTGCCCGTAGCAGTTCGGAGCCTCGCCCCAGTGCAGTGCCGCACGGCAGCACAAGGAGGCGCCGTTGGGTTGTCAGGCAGAGCTGCCTGAGCCCAGGAGGCCCCAGTGCTGGAGGGGGAGCCGGGTCGCCCCCGGGCTCTGCGCCTCTTGTACAGAATCGCTGTATGTGTTGCTGCTCGGTATGGTCAATAAAGCCGGCGCTGTACGTGTGGGTGGCTCGGTACAGGACAGCTGGGGGGGGTGGGGTGGGGGGGCGGAGCCACCCCAGCCTGCAGCTCCGGCCGCGCACAGCCCCACTGCTGCTGTGGCTGGGGAGCGGGGGTGGGGGTGTTACACACACCAGCCTCTGGAGTGTCCCCCCAATGCACACCCAGTGCCTTCTGGAGTATACCTCCCCGGAGTCACCCCTAGAGTCCATCCCCCCCCCACAGCGCCCCTTGGAGTCCATCCGCCCCTTAGAGTCCACCGCCCCCACACACACAGCACCCCCTGGACTCTATCCCCCCCCCCCACACACACACAGTTTCTTCCACTCAGAAAGGAGCAGGCCATTTGGTCACTGGAATCTCTTTTTTCAAAGCAGGCAGCAATCCCCCCTCCCCGGGCTGTGAGCCCCCCGACAACTGGTGTCCAAGGGGTTTGGTGCCACTCACATGGAACCCCCCACCCCCTTGCAGGGAGCGGGCGGGCTGTCGCTCTCTTGTGGCTGCAGCCAGCACAGCCCAGCGCTGCAGGCACAGGGGGCTGCGGGGGACGGGCTCTCTCCTGGGCGGGGGGAGGGGCTAGGTGAGCAGTGGCAGGAGCAGGGACCCCACCAGGAGGGGCAGGAGGCCGGTGCTGGCGCGGGCAGAGTTCGGCTGCGTGGTGCCCGGGTTGGGCAGCGGGCACTCCGTGTAGGGCTCCAGGCAGGCGGCGTAGGCCATGACGTGGGCGACGTAGGTCTGCTCCTGCACCCCATGGAAGAGGTGGGCCATGGGCCCCTTGGCCATGATGGCCACGTCCTCGCCGCCGTGCGTTTCCGAGCTCAGGGGCACGGCCGCCTGCTGCAGGTACCCGTTCTCCCCTGGGGGAAGGGCAAAGAGAGCGTAAGGGCCCCACAAGTCACTGCCCCCCCCCGATTTCCTGCTCCCTGGGGCGGGGGCGCTGGTATCTGGGCAGAGCCCATGCCCGCCCGTGCTATACAGTCAGTGCCACCGGCTGGCAGCAGCACCAGGGGCATAGCTGGAATCGCCAGCTCTGTGCTGGGCACTGGGGGTGAAAGTCTGGCAGGGGGGGACCCCTGTGCCCCCACACTCACCCCCCCGTCAGCTCTCCTGCCAGCATCGCCCTCCCACACCACGGCGGGGCCCCTTACCACTCTCGGAGCTGTTGACGTCGGGCCGGCCCATGGCAGTGATCTGGTAGCCGGGCCCATTCCCGTAGAGGATGGACGTGTACGACTTGCCGTCCTCGGCCAGTTTGGGAGCCAAGCCTGGGGGAACGGGGAACCAAGCGAGAGATCAGACCCAAGCCGGGGCGTCCTGGAGCGGCGTTAAGCCACCATGCCCTGGATGGTCCCTGGGACAGCACAGAAGCTCCCGGGGTGTCGGGCAATACCCCGCAAAGGGCAGTGTAGCCAGCAGCGGGGCAGCCACAGACTGGAGCGGGTGGATCTGCCACTCCACAGTCCTGCAGGTCCCTGGGCAGGGGCAACATGGGCCCCTCAGCTCCAAGGGGCCCCTAGGCCCAATCCCTGCTCTGCCAATGGCCTCCATGGGGCAGAGGCCTCAGCTGACCCGTATCCCTCAGCCGCCCGGGTACCTGCCCTCAGCTGTGCTGCGAGCAGAGCTCGAACCCATGGCCCACCGTGCAGAGCAGCTTGCACCCCCCAGCGGGGAGCAGGAGCATCCTCAGCCCATCCAAGGGGGCCAGGCACGTGTGGGTGTTGAGACCCCCCCCCCCAGCCCAGGGATCGTACCGAAGATGGAGCTGCCCCGCAGCGTGTAGCCGCCGAAGCTGAAGACGTGCGAGTGGTCGGCCGTCACCACGGTGAGGGTCTCGGCTTCCTTCGTCAGCTCACCCGCCCTCTGGATGGCGTGGTCGAACTCCACGGCTTCCGTCAGCGCCCACTGGGCGACGCCGTCATGGTGCCCGTGGTCAATCCTGCCTCGTGGAGAGAGACCAGGCAGGGGTTAGCTGCAGAGGGGGGCGTCTCGGGGGCCTCGAATCCAGCTCCCCCCACCCCTGTACGATCACACTGGGGTGATTCGGCCTGTAAGAGGCACCTGTGGGGTGGGGATGGGCGGCCTCCAGCCCCCTCAGGCTGCGGCAAGACCTCTCCCTCTGCGCTCCCCAAGCAGGCTCTGGCTCCTCAGTGTGACCGGAGCGCACGGTGATGGGCTGCAGGGGGCTCCCATGGCCAGAGTCCCCCAGTGCTCCTGCCCCTCAACCTGGGACGCCAGGTCCCCTCTGAGGAACACGGGCAGCTCCTGGCCACCCCCTCCCACGAGCCCAGGCTGGGGAGCGCGGGGAACGCCCAGCCCTGGGCCCCTCTGCACCCCCCGATGGCAGCCGTCTGGGCTGGGACAGCTGCCCCCCATGGCCTGCCCCAAGCCCCACTTATCTTCCACAAAGAGGTAGAAGCCCCGGGGGTTCCTGCTGAGGATCTGCATGGCCGCCTCCATCATCTCGGTGAGGGACGGGTCCAGGGTGGAGTTCCGCAGGAGGTTGTACTTCATGTCGCCAGGCTCAAAGAGGCCTGAAGGGGGAACAGAGACCAAATGGGGGCGCGCGCTGGGAGCGGGGCCAAAGGCTGCAAATGGCCATGGGGGCTGGGAGCGGGCAGGTGAAGGGGGAGCCGGACATGCCACCCTGAGCAGCCAGAGGAGGGGGCAAAGGCTGCCCGGGGGGGGGCCCGAAGGGGGAGGATTCAGGGCCCATTACCCATCAGGTGCGTCACGGACGGGTCACTGGCAGCGCTGAACAGGGCCGTCCTGTTCCACACGTACCTGGCGCCCTAGGGAACGAACCCAAGAGCTGGTCACTGGGTGCCCAGGCAGGGCTGCGTGTGCCACCATCCCAGCACATGCACATCGCCAGCCGGGCCCCTGCCCAGCCCTCCTATCTGCACCCACCAACCCTGCGCCCGGGGGGCCCTGCCCAGCCCTCCC
>NW_020664439.1:44812234-44818588 GCF_002925995.2 Terrapene triunguis
TGGGCCCCTGCTTAGCCCTCCCATCTGCACCCACCAGCCCTGCGCCCAGGGGGTCCTGCCCAGCCCTGCACTTGGGGGACCCTGCATCGCTAACTAGGCCCCGC
The DNA here is from genome assembly GCF_002925995.2 of Terrapene triunguis. Classification (NCBI taxonomy): domain Eukaryota; kingdom Metazoa; phylum Chordata; order Testudines; family Emydidae; genus Terrapene; species Terrapene triunguis. The sequence continues at coordinate 44,812,339 of NW_020664439.1, forward strand.
CCAGCCCTCCTGCGCCCGGGGGGCCCAGCCCTCCCGTCTGCACCCACCCAACCCCATACCCGGGAGGCCCTGCATTGCCAGCCTGGTCCCAGCCTGCCCCTCCAGGAAGATGCACACGGCTGCACCGATCTGAGCTGCTGTCCAATGTGGGGAGCGAACTGCGATGACCAGCCCCAGCCCCTCGGCTGCCTCCCGGCCCCGACGCGCCAGTCACCTGCTTAGACTCCAGCCACAGGGTGATGAGGTTCTTGTCGTCTTTGCGGATCCCATTCTGGGCGGCGTTGCTGGGGTACTCGGGGTCCGGGGTCCCCACGGGGGTCATGTACTTCCGCCCGCCCCCCAGGATCACCTGGCCGGGAGATGGACAGAGACAGCACGTTCCACCAGCCCCTCTAAACCCTGGGCGAGGGCTGAGCGGGCAAAGCCCCTTGGCCTCCGTCCCGCCCCACACCAGCCAGGGTCCCCTCTGGGGTTCCCCATGGGGCCTGACCGGTGTCTGGGGGGTGGCGGCTGGGTGTAGTGGGCGGGGGGGAGCTCACGCACCCTGCCCTTCCCCTGCCTAAGGGGGACGCCCGTCTGTGGGGCCGAGGGGAGCTCAGGCCCCGTGGCCGGGCTTGCATGGAGAGTGGGCAGCCCAGCGAGGAAGAAGTTGGCTTGGCTGGGGCTCTCGGCCTGGCTGTCTCCTCTCCTCCACCCTGCCCGTGGCGGGCACACGGAGCAGAGGTGGGGAACCAGCCGGCCACATCTCCCCTCAGGAACCAGGCCCGGGCGGGCACACGCTGCATTGCTGAGTGGGAGGGGGGCATTCGGGGCGGGGGGCGGCTGTGGGGGGCGGCGGTTGCCCAGCGATGCCCATGGGGTGCAGCCACTCACGGTGAAGTTGACGTTGTGGACAAGCTGCCAGGCGATGTCCTTGCAGTTCTCCTGCAGGGCAGCAGTCGGCATGCTGGCGTCGGCGTACCAGTCCCTGTTCACCACGTGGGCGTAGTTCCCCGCGGGGGAGGCGTGCTGCACCCGCGTCGTGGTCACGATCCCCACCGACTTCCCTGCCAGAGAACGGCCGGACACTGAGCGCTAACCGCCCGCCCCCTGTACCGTCCCTGCAGACGCGGCTACACCCGGGAGCCGGACACTGGAGAACCCAGCCCATCTGCCAGCCTCGGCGCAGGTGGGCTAACCCATTGCCTGGCACCGGAGCCAGGACTCGAACCCAGACCCTCCCTGCTGCCACAACTGGGGGGTCCCTGGCTGGCACTGAGCTGGGAAACCCTCCTGCCGTTTGTGCCGTGCCCACAGGCCTGGCGGCAGCCTCTGAGCAGTGCCAGCGCTGCACCCCCGCATCCCCCACCTGCTGGAGCCCGCTGGCTCCCTGCCCACCGCGCCCGTCCCCTTACCTGCTCGCTGGGCTCTCTGCAGCACGGACACGACCTCGTTGCCCAGCGTGGTGTTGCACTGGGAATGCTTGGCCGCGGCGCTCACCCCGATGGTCTGGTAGTTGGCCTTCACCCCGCAAAGGTAGGCCGTGGCTGTGCCCGCGCTGTCCGGCACCTGCCGGTCCACGTTGTAGGTCTGCAAAGTTCACGGGAGAGCATCAGATGAGGGGCTCCAGGGGATGGGACCACCACCCCCAGACCTGGGCTCAGTACTTCCCGGGCACTCAGGGGGCCCACGGGCCATGTGGTATGGGAAAGTGCTCCCAGCCCACCTGGCTATGGGGTCTCAGCCCTCCCGGCTGTGGGGGGGTCCTCTTGCCAATGCAGCCTGTCCCTTCCCTGCCCCAGCCTTTCAGGGAGACAATTGCCCCATGCAGGGCCCAGAAAATCAGCCTCCATCCCTCCGGCTGGGAGTGGATTTGGGAATCCCCTCCCAACCTCTCCACAGCCGGCCCCCTCCCCACACCCCAGGGTCTGCCCCAGCCTTTCGCCAGTGAGCGGGGGAAGGGGCCCCGGGCTGGGGGACTGCACCCCGCCCAGTCCCACTGAGCAGCAGGGGCCCTGGGGTCTCTCCCAGCAGGAGCTGCCCGTGGCGCCCAAGCCAGAGCCGGGCATCACTCCCTGCCCGAGGCCCTGGCGGCACCAGGCGGGGTAGTGGCAGCAGCTCCGGGGTGACAGGCAGCACCCGAGGGTGAAGACGGCACCTTGGAGAGCGCCACATAGGGGAAGGCATCCATGGCGAGCGGCGTCTCGGGGCCCAGCTTCCCCTGCAGCTGCCCCTTGAGGATCCGTGTGGCGGTGATGGTCGGGACCCCCATTCCTGGGCGGGGAGAGAGACCGAGCCCATCAGAGCCAGGCACCACCACGGGCCTCCCTTCCCCCCCCATGTGTAGCCTCCCAGTCCCCCCGGGACGGTCTCAGCGCCACCCATGTGCCCCCACCCCGCCCCCTGCAGTCACAGGACACTGCCTCCTTCCCCGTCCCCCCAGCAAGCCATCAGTGCCGCCTCAGAGCACCGAACCGTGACCCACGCCCGTCACCCCACACGCTAGGGGAGTCCGGCTGGGGGGGCTGCTTCCACCTGTGAGCCAGCGCCCCGGGGCGGGGTGAGGGGCAACTGGGTTCCCACAACCCAGCAAGGATGGGGAAGAGCCCAGAGCAGGCAGAGCAGCTGGTGAGGATGCCGGCAGGCGGTGGGGTGGGGGGTGGATGTTCCTTTGACTCACCGTCCCCGAGGAAGAGGATCAGGTTCTTGGCCTGAGAATTCATGGGCTGGAGTTTGAGGGTCGCTTTGATGGCCTCCGCTGCCTGCTGGTTCCAGAACGCGGGGCTCTCCTCCTCCGCTTTGGGGAGACACGGGGAGGGGGGACAGAGTCAGGGGAGGGGGGTAAACCCTGACAGCAGCCAGCTTTACCCACCACTCGTGGGTGTTGGGAACGGCCCAGCCCACAATGGGGCCCTTGCACCAGGGCACATGCCAAGCCGGGCACGGCCACACAACAGCTGCAAACCAGTGCGGGAGCCAGGCGTGGCACCTCCTACCAGAGCCAGGGCCTGGCTGGCACCTCTCCTGCCGGGCTCGGGCTGCCATGGGCATGCCGGGCTCACAGCCAGACGAGGATGCTGAGCCCTTAGGTGCCGAACTGGCCATGACAGCTCCTGAGCGTGACGTTGCCTGCCACCCCAACTCAGCAGCGCTCACAGTGCTGGGGGATGCCCAGCCATGACCCGTCGTGGTACCCGGGACCCATGGTGCCCCGGGGAGGCCCCTGCCCTCTGGCTGGGTGGGACACTGGGATGATTTGCTGACAGAAAGGGCAATTTTTGTGCAATTGACATTTTGCACAGGAAAATCTGGATTTTCCCCGACGTTTCCGATTGTTTCCCATTGAGTGTTGGTGCCGGGTGGGTTCGGCCCAGGCGAGATGCTCTGTGTTAATTTCCAAGCAGTTCAATAAACGCTAATTGCATTTCCCAGCGTCCCATTCGCTCCCCTGGGCTGGGGTCCCGGGAGGACTACATCTCCCACCATGCAATGCAGAGTCCCGCTGATTGAGCTGCATGGTGCATCATGGGGGGTGTAGTCTGCCCAGGGCACCTGGCCTGTAGAGTGAATTGGGGCCTCAAGCACCACACCTTCAGCTCCCAGAAGGCAATGCGCCACGACGTGACAATGCCATTCAGTGTCGATCTGGCTCCAAACGAAGCTGGCCTTGGAGCCAGGTTTTGCAGAATTTCCTTGCTGGGAGTTTAACTTTTCGCCCCCAATTTGGCACGAAACCGAATGCCGGGCGGTGGGAATGGGACCAGGCCAACGTGGGCTTAGTTCAGTCCAGCCCTTGGCAAGTGGTCCAGGGGATGTGCGGGGGGGGGATGGGGGGGACGCCTCCCTCTCAGCCCTTAGAGCCTAGCCTCGTTCCCAGGGGCTGGGAGTTTGTTCAGGGTGCCCAGCTAAGGAGCTGGGAGGAGGGTGTCCAGGAACCGGGAGGTCTGTTTGGGGTGCATGGCCGGGGAGGGAGCTGGGGGGCAGGTGGGGGAAGGAGCCAGCAGCTGGAAGGGGGGGGCTGTCTGAGCTGTCTGGGGAGCTTGTGGGGACGGCAGCAGCTGGGAGCAGGAGCCCTACAATAAATCTGAGGTGGCGCCGTTAGACGCCACCAGCTGGTGCATGAGCAGCCCTGGCTGCACTGCTCGGTCCCGGAGCCAGCAGGACCCCTCACACCGGGGCGAAGTGGGAGGTTGGTTGTATGTTTATGCCTGTGTGCGCCTCAGTTTCCCTCTGTGTTTGCAGTGCTGTGTGCAGCTAGTGAAGGGTTAAACAGCTGTTCCAGGGCCGGTGTGTGTGTTTGTGTGTGAGAGCGCCATGGTGCTGGCTGCGGTGCTTGAAGGGGGCATTAAAACTGGCTGAAACCAACCCAGCTCAATGGAGACAAAGCCGAGGGGAGGCCCACTGGCCGGGACGTTCACACCTAGCAATCCCCACCCCAGAGGCAGGCGCTTCCCCCAGCGCCGGGCCGGGAAGCAGAGGGAAGGGGAAGGTGGCAGGGTTGCGAGCTGGCCTTTGCACTCCCAACTCCACCCCGGCACGAAGGGCTCCGGGCTGGCGCCAGCGAGCGTCCAGATGGCCTCGACTGCAACGTGGCGCTGCCCTGCCTGGATGCCCTCTAACCCTCGCCTCTCTGTGCCAGCCGGAGGGCTCTCAGCGACTGGGTGCCCGGGAACCAGTACACGGCTACCTCGGTTTTCCAAGGCTGCCGGTGTCGCCGCAGACACTGCCTGGGAGCTCGGCGCTCCGATGGGCACAGGTCGGACAGGGTCTGGCTGGGCTGGGTTCCCTGCAGGGAGCCATGAAGCACTGGGGCCAGGTCTGGAGTCGTGGGGCCCCCAGTCCTGCCCCTGTGGAACTGGGGGGTCCTTGGGCTCCAGCCCACTGCACGGGACGCTCCCACGGAACTGGTGAGACCCAGTCGATCCGTGACACGGCTGCTCCCCTGAGGGCAGAAACCCGGTGCCCGGCCGAGGGGGATGGAGGGGGGCGTCCCCAGGAGATGAATCCGTCTCCCCCCCACCCCTGACAGCCCAGTTAACCCTTTCTGAGCTGCATGATGGCAAACACCGCCGAGACGCCCTCAGCCAGCCGCCAACGCCCTCGCCCGCGTCTTCCCCCACTGCCAGCCACCAGAGCCCCCCGGAGGGGCCTGGGTCAGGCGGGGGTTTGAGTCACTACAGGCCTTGGAGCGATGAGTTAGTGGCCCCTGCTCAGCACCCAGCCCGGGATCCCGGACCAGCCGATGCCTCCCCTGAACAGCCTGGGTGAGCTCTGCCACGCGTCAGCCGGGTCCCTCGCGCCGTCTCGCAGCCACTCCCGGTGCTTGGCCTCGGGCCAGAGACACCCACGCCAAGCGTGTGGGGGGGGGGGGAAATCGCCCCTTGGGGAAGGGAGGCTGGTTTACCTGGGATGGCGGCACTGGCATAGGACAGCCAGGCCCCGAGGCAGAGCAGGACGGGCACAGGGAGCCGCATGGCAAAGACGGGAGCAGCGGGGAAGCCGTGCAGTGTCTGTGACAGGCTGTACCGCGGGCCCGGGCAATAGCCCCATTCTCTAGGGGACTTTGGACTCAGACTTGCTCCCTAACCCCATTAGCATGCGTGGGCACAGCCCAGGAGGAAGTTTGCAGCCCACGGGCACGAGGCCCTGCCGGAGGGCAGCGATTAGAGATTGCGGACTCAGCACCCGCCCAGCCTCCCCGATGGGGAGGGAGCTGCGAGGCACGGCTGCTGCGGAGCTGGGGGTTCAAGGCCAGGCGCCCCCAAACCTGGGCCCAGGCTGGCTGTTGGCCTCACTTTGCATACTTGCTAACGAAGAGGGAGGAGGGGGAGCTGGATTTGCAGGATGAGGGAAGAGGGGAGGGATGTGTGTCTTATCCTCTTGTCTCCAGATAATCAATCAGCCATGAGGAACCAAGTCACCGGCTCGGGCAGGGTCCGTGGCCAGGCTTGGGCCCGTGCCAAGATTCACTTCCCAGCCAGCGTTACCGGCAGGGCTCCCCCGGTCCTTGGACCCCACGCTGCTCCTTAGCAGGTGTGCAGCAAGCCCTGCCCAACCCCCCTACCCCCCCTGCCCAACCCCCCACGCCCACCCTACTGAAACCCCTGCCCCTGCCCTGCCCATGCCCCTGCCTCCACCCTTCCCAAACCCCTGCACTCACCCTGCCCCCGCCCCCACTCTACCCAAACCCCCGCCCTGCCCCTGCCCCACACAAACCCCCACCGTGCCCCTGCCCCCGCCCTACCCAAACCCCTGCACTCACCCTGCCCCT
>NW_020664439.1:44823588-44862506 GCF_002925995.2 Terrapene triunguis
CCCCCCGCTCACCGAAGATGCTGTTGCCGCGGGGCGTGCTGCCGCCGAAGCTGAAGACGTGCGAGTGGTCGGCCGTCACCACGGTGAGGGTCTCCGAGGCGCTGGTCAGCTCGGCGGCGCGGGCCACGGCCCGGTCCAGCATGACAGCTTCGCTCAGGGCCTGCTTGGCTCTGCTGCTGTGGTGCCCGTGGTCGATCCTGCCTCGTGCAGAAGGGAGAGGGAGCCCGTCACGCCCCCACCCTTCACCCCCCCGCAGGGAAACCCCAGCCCCCCCTCCAGTCCCCTGCCTGGGCACCGGGCTGGCGTCTACCCCTGGGGCAGACATCATGGCTTTGTCACCTGGCATCGCCGGTAGGGTTGTCAGGCGTCCGGTTTTCGAGCCCTCACCCCCCATTTCTGGCCCCGCCCCGGAGCCTGCACCCCCTTCCCGCACCCCAACCCCCTGCCCCAGCCCAGTGAAAATGAGCTAGTGAGCGAGGGTGGGGGAGAGCAAGCGAGGGAGCGGGGATGGAGTGGGTGGGGGCGGGGCCTCGGAGAAGAGGCGGGGCAGAGGCAGGGGTGTTGGGTTTTCTGCAATCAGAAAGTTGGCAATCCTAATCACAGGATGGCTTGTAACTCGCCCCCGGCGCGCTGCCGACCTCCCCCCCCCAGCAGAACGCACGGCCGGCGGGAGGGGCTGGGCCGGGGGTGGGGGAGGGTCCCTGCGCTCTCGGCCGGCGGGTGGGACTGGGCCGGCTCCAGGGGGCAACTCATCTTCCACAAAGAGGAAGAAGCCGCGGGGATTCCTGCGCAGGATACGGATGGCTTTCTCCGTCATTTCCACGATGGAGGGGTCCGTGCTGGCGTCACGGTTCAGCTCGTACTTCATGTCCTTGGGCTCAAAGAGACCTGCCGGGATGAGCCGCCAACGTCAGGGCCTCGGAGTGCTGCCCGGGGGCCCAGCCTGTCCGGTACCGGGGCTGCGGGGGGACCGGCCCTGGGAGAAGGATCCTATTCACCCGGGCCTGACACCCGCCCAGCCCCTGGGACAGCTGTGACCAGCCCGGCCCCCTGCCCGTCTGGGGGCTCGTTCTCTCTCTGGCATCCCAGCCTGGCCGGGGCTGGCAGTGCCAAGGGGCTGGCCCGCTCTGTGCCCCTGGGCCAGCAGTGGGGTGCATGCGGCTCTGAGGGCCAGCCCCACACAGAGGCCGAGTGGATCCCCGAATGCAGCGAATTTACATGAGATGGTCCCCAACGCACCTCGGACGCCAGCCCCCTCCTGCCCGTGGCGGGGCTGCTGCTCGGGCCAGGGAGCTCCCTGCGGTGGGGGACCGAGCCCCGGGGTGCCCTGCTCAGCCGGGGTTTGTTCCCCCACGTTGCTGTACGGACAAGCCCGACTAACGGCACCGCGCGGGCAGCGAGGGGGCGGCACTACCCGTCGCGGCCAGCCAAGGAGCACGGGCAGCCCCGGCCCGGCCGGCACCCTTACCCAGGAGGTAGTCGGTGGAGTTCTCATCAACGGCGTCCAGGCCTTCCTTGTTCCAGACGTACCGCGCCCCCTGCCACCAGAACAGACACGGCTCAGGCAGCCGCCCATGGGGCACACCCAGAGCAGCCATGCCAGGCCACGCCCAGTGCATCTCTGCCCCACGTACGGGCTCCCCCCCCGGAGCGTGTCACAGGCACGCCCACGCCCGCAAAGCATGTCGTTCACATGCATGCCCATGGGAGCACACAGCGTGTGACTGTCCCATAGGCGATCCAGCCGTGTGCGTTCGGGGCCACCCCCCATCCCTGCCCTTCTGCTTGGGGGCATGGGCAGAGCTGGTACCTCCTTGGCACTGAGCCACCTCTCCACCAGGTCAAGTCCATCCTTCCTTGTCCCGCTCTGCTTTGGGTCCGTCGGGTACTCGGGGTCCGGGGTCTTCCGGGGAGTCATGTACATCCTCCCACCGCCCAGAATCACCTGTAGACGGGGTGGGGGCAGGGGGGAGTCCAGCCGTCAGCGGCACCGGAGCCCAGCGCGCCCCGACACCCCCACGGGCCGGACCAGAGCCCTGGCCGGGAGCCAGCCGCACCACGGCAGCGCCCCCTCTGGCCGACATGGGGAGTACAGGGACCTGCTGGGCAGGGAAGCCCCATCCAGGCGCTCATGACAAACCACTGGCTGGGATATAGGCTCCCCAGCAGGAAAGCAGGGCCCCATAACTGCACCCCCTCCCCCGGGGGGCTGGGCTCTGGGGAAGGGGGCAGAGCCCTGCCGGTGCGGGGGGAGGGGGGCTCAGAGGCAGCCAGAAGAGCCAATATTGTGTCGTTGGGATGAACAGAGCCGGCTGCAGCAGGGGACGGGGCAGCTGGCATGCAGCATCCCTGCGGGGGGAGCCCCCTGTGAGCCCCCCCATGGACCCCAGAGAAAGAGCCGGCTCTGTCCCCTGCTCCCCTCCCCACAATGCCCCAGCCGGGCGCAGGGAATCAACAGCCAGACGCGAAGGCTGAACCGTCACGGCCTGCTGGGGTGTGAGCTCAGCACCCGGGTGCAGATCAGCCCAGCTGGGCAGGGTCAGACACTGTGGCGTGCCAGGAGGTCACAGGGATGCCACAAGATCTGTGCTTGCTGGAGAGGTCTCTCCCCTACCCCCGGCCATGTGGCAGGCGGCCCCTGCCCCCAAGTGGTTTGCTGGGGGCTGGGTCCCAGCTGGCCTTGCAGGGCCGGGAGGTGCCCGCTCCATGCCCCGGGCCCCACGCCCCACAACACCACGGCCCCTTGCCCACGGCAGCTCACGTTGATGTCTGTGTTGTGCACCAGCTGGTACGCGATGTCTTTGCAGCCCTGCCTGATGGCCTCCTTGGGCAGGTCAGCGTCGCTGTACCACTCCCGGTTGACCACGTGGGCATAGGACGCGCCCGGCGAGGCGTGCTGCACGCGGGTGGTCGTCACGATGCCCACCGACTTGCCTGCCACACCGGAGGGGAGGGCGGGTTACTGCCGGTCTCTGCTGGGCAGCCTCCGCACGCAGCGGAAGGGGGTGATCAGTGCCCAGGCTGGTGCCAGCAAGTCCTGGCTCTGTCGTGCCAATGGCTACGGGAGAGGGGGCACAGACAGGGAGGGCAAAATGTGCCCCAAGCTGGGCTGGGTCAGAGAGAGCCCAGGCAGCACTACCCATGCTGGCAGGGCAGCTCCCTGGCACTGCCCGTGGTGCGGGCACCCTCCCCGGTGCTCTCTTACCCGACTGCTTGGCCCGGTGCAGGATGGAGTGGACCTCGTTGCCCCACGTGGTGTTGCATTTGCCGTAGACGGCGGCGGCACTCACCCCCAGGGTTTTGGCGTTGGCCTTCACCCCGCACAGGTAGGCGGTGCCAGTGCCCGCGCTGTCGGGCACCTGCCGGTCCACGTTGTACGTCTGCAAGACAGCAAGGGGCCAGGAACAGGCGCTGGGGGCGGCTGGCACAGCCCGTGCCCCGGGAGCGTTCCCGGGCAGCTGGGGGCGTCTCACCCAGCGGGAGGACTGAACGGTGGAGCCAGATGTCCAGGGGATTTGGGACCCTCCCACCCCCGCAGGGCTCCTCCCGGCTGCTACGCAGACCCCCAGCGGGGAGGCCCACGGCCATCTGCGAGCTCCCACCCCACAGGGGAACCCAGCCTGTGGGCGCAGGGCACAGTACGTGGGGGTGACCCCAGGCCAGCTCCACCCCCGCACTCTGGGTCTGAAGTCACCTCCCCCTCCCGGCTCTCACCGCATCACAGGCCAACCCCCCCCCCTCGCCCCAGCCCTGCCAACCCCCTGCTCTGCTCTCATGCGTACCCCGCTTCCCTAGACCCTCCCTCCCCGGTCCCCTCCCTGGCCCGCGCTGGGGCACCCTACCTCGCGCCAGCTGCCCAGGGCAGGGAGGGCCGACGGCCGCGTGGCGACTTTCCCCTTGCTGATGGGCCGGCTCCCAGAGCGTGGGGGGGATGGGGGCCCCGGGCCTCCAGAGCCGAGCCGTGAGCCCGGTGGGCATAGCGGTGCCCAGGGGGCAGAGGGCTAGGCTTGGCCTGGCTCTGCTGAGGGCCAGCTCCAGAGTCCGCTGCTCTCTGCCCCGTCCTTCCCGGGGCCGGGCACTCACCTTGGCGAGGGCGACGTAGGGGAAGGTCTCCATGGCCAGCCGGCTGTCCTCGCCGGGCCCTCCCTCCAGCTGCCCCTTGTAGATCCGAGCGGCGGAGACGGTGGAGATCCCCATGCCTGCAAGCCCAGCACCAGCCCAGCATTAGCACTGCAGCCTCGGGGGCTGACGGGGGGCAGTCAATGGGGCGCAGCCCGGAGACAGTCCCTGCCGCTCCTGGATCGGCCAGCGGGGGGCGCCGCTGAGCTGCCTCTGGGGCTCGTGGGAGCCACTGTTACCACTAGTGAAAGCAGGGGGGAGATGCCCAGCAGACCCCATCCCCGTGCGAGGATCCCTCTCCTCTGGGCAGGTCACGGGGCCAGCGGGCACTGGGCCTGGAGCGGGCGAGGCAGCGCTCTCCGTGCAGGCCGGGCCCCGCATTCCCCTGACACAGCCCCTGCCCAGGCAGCCCTGTCTCTGCGCGGCCGGGGACTGAGGATCCTGATCCCACGCTGGCCCCGGCGCCCCCCTGCTGGATGGACTCAGAACCGTGTGCTGGCAGGGCAAAGGCCTTGTACAGCTACCGGCTCTCACAGTCGCTGCCGTAACCACGGGGCCCATGCGGCCCAGTGGGCTCAGCACCGGCCCAGGGTCTGAAGTGCCTCAATTCTCTTCCCAGCTCTGCTAGCTGACTCTGCCCTCGGTGCCTCAGTTTCCCCACCCGTGACGTGGGGTGCTGAGCCTGCCCCGGGGCTGAGCGTGCTCAGTGCTGCCAGCGAGCCGGACCTGGCCAGCCAGCGCACAGGGACGGACTGTGGTTAGGAGAGAAATTTTAGCTTTGGTCCTGGCACAGGTGGCTCCGGCTGGATGGGGCCAAGGTTGGGGCGACCCCGTGTCCCGGAGCGACTCGCAGCCCCCGCCTGGAGTTACAGGCTTCCCTGGCCACATTAGCCAGGCCCACACCCCTCCCCTCCGGCAGCCAGGGCTCGCTTTGCAGAAATGCCGGTGGGCCACGGGGCATCAAGCAGCGGCCAGGGAGGGAGCAGTCGAGGTCAGAGGAGGGGAGGGTAGAGCAGGGCGGGGCTGAAGGGGGGAGGGGAGGAGGGATGGCACAGTGGGACTGAAGCGGGGTGGGGGAGGGCAGAGCGCGGCAGGATTCAAGGGGGGAGGGGAGGGCAGAGCAGGACTGAACAGGGGAGGGGAGGGCAGAGCCCTTTGAAGTAGCTGCGGAGCATGGTTGGGGGGGAGGAGGAAAGAAGACAACTGGGGGGGGGGTCCTACAGCTGCGATGGTGGGGGTCCCCGGGGGCTAGGACAGGAGCAGCCCCCCCATCCCTCACTCCAGGAAGGATCTCCCTGAGTTGGTAGGATTCTGCCCCGTGCCGGGTCACTGCCTCCACCCCCCAAGCCAGCCCCCCTTCCCCCGGGGAGAGCCGCGTGGCCACGGCAGGCACCCAGCCCCTCCAAACAGCTGGCCACAGCCATACCCGGTGACCTTCACCCTCCCCAGCCGCTGTCCAGGGCAGCGCTATCCCTAGGCCGCTGCTGGGGACACTGAGGCACGGGGTGGGGCCCCTGGCCGGATGCGCCGTGGGGAGAGGAGCCCTCCCGGCCAGGCCTTGCCACCATCTAGGGGCAGAGAAGCCGCAATCCTTGCTCCCTCGGCTACCAGCCGGCAGGGAAGAGCGACCAGGCTGAGCCTGGAGCATTCACCCCCGGGCCCCGCCCCGGGCACCCGCGCCCTGCCGGCTAACGCTGCCCCATGCCCAGCGCGGGGGGCAGGTTCCTGCTGCAAACCAAACTCTGCGAGGGCCGGCGAGTGGCTGGAAACAGAGACCCCCTGTTCCCTCAGGGAGCCCCGGGCTCCCCTGGCCAAGCTGCCGGTGCAGCCCCTTGGCTGGGGGCGGCCAGGTACCCGGCCCCGGGGGGCACCAGGCTAGGCTTGGTGGGCAAAGGCAGATTAGAAGGAGGAGGGACCCAGTGCCCACTGCACTCACCGTCGCCCAGGAAGAGAACGATGTTCTTGGCATGGCGGGTCACGGGTGCCAGGGTCAGCGCCGACTCCAGCGTCCTCCTGGCTCTCTCATTCCAGTAGGCAGGGGCCTTCTCGTCCTCTGAAAGGCAGGGAGGGTGCGGGGGTCAGGGCCTGGACACAGCGCGCCCTCCTACCCAGAGCAGGGGGCGGGTGAGCGGGCACCAGCCACATCACCCTGCTCAGCCGAGCCACGGCACGCCCCATCCGTGCTGGGAGAGCGGACGGCAGCCAGCGTGACCGACGCAGCCTGCTTCAGAATGGGGGGGCCTTCCCATGGGGGTAGGAGTCCGGGCAATGTCCCCCAGGACAGACAGCTCCAGGTCTTCCTGAGACGGATGAGGATTTTAGCTACTGATCCTGCTAAGCCGCTCCCCCACCTCTCCAGCACAGCCCTGCTCCTGGCAGTTAAGCGGCACCCGCTGGAGGCAGGCCCTGTGCCCACAGCCGCCTCCTACAGCAACCCAAGCCCCGGGAACCCCTCGCTCAGGGTCTGGATCATCAGCACAGCCCACCCAGCACTGTCACCCTGCTTCACACCAGGGCCACTTGCACCTTCCTGGGGGAGACAGCTCCCACAGCTCCGGCCAGCGGAGAATCAACCTGAGCTGCTTGCAGTACGGGGTCTATGTCGCACAGCTGGGCAGTTCTGGTTCCATCCAGCAGAGGGTGCAGCGGTGCCCAGGCACATGAGTTCACTGGGGGTTTTGCATGAGATTTGGGCGCAGGGCGTCGTCCGCGGCGCTGAAATGATGGGAGATCTGGTCCCCCGTGATGTTTCTACCTCCTGGGAGCTGGAACGCAGGGAAAAGCCCAGATCCTGGATCTTCCAGTCCCACCCAGGGCTCCTTGTGCCATTAAAGAATCAGGGCAACACAGGTCAAACAGCGCCCCCTAGAGCATGAGCTGTGCCGGGTTTCCTCGAACGTTGCCCCCCTCGGTGCTCGGAATCACCCAGAGTGGGGCTGGGAATTCGATGCTTCCTCCCCGTTTGGGGCTGCCCTGCGGGTGGCATGACCCACAGCCGGCGGCAGGATTTTACAGGCAGGTTCCCGTGGGGAGATTTAAAGAGCAAATGCTGCCAATGGGGCTTTGAACAGGCCAGCCTCTGGCACTGTTTTCCACCATGCTGGGCTCAGCCGAGGGGTCGGCTCGCACAGTACGAGGGGGGGGGATTACACCCCCACCCCCTCGCCATGGGGGCCCTCGTCTCCACCTCTAGATGAGGCCCAAGTGCCAGCGCGATGCACTGCTCCCTCTCAGTTAAACAATGGACAACCCCCTCCTTATGCACCAGCACAGGCGGTTGCATTAATCAACACAGCCTGCAGCGGGAGCCAGAGAGCACACGATTTTGATTTTGTCTAGGCCCTACATAAACTGTTTGTCTCTCTCTTTTTTTTCTAATTCGGGGCTTTTCACTGGGCCAAACTCCTGGCTGATGTCAACTGTCACACACCTCCTGGAGCCACGCCAGTTTACGCCAGTGGAGAATCTGGCCCAGCATCTCCCGAGAACCTTAAATAATCTGCCCTGGCAACTCCCCTCCCCTCCCGTTCCCCAGCCCCGGGGTTTCAATTCCACAGCGCCCGTCCCTGCAGCATTTCAGCAGCCCGGCTGCAGCGGGAAAGACAGATTGGGGCCTAACACAGACAGATGCTGGCCACACAACCTGTGGCTCCCGGCAGCCGCTGGATCATTCAGCTGGTGATGAATGAGACACTATGCGCTGGGCCGAGGGAGAAAAGCTGCTGGAGTGGAGGGGGTGGGGTTGGGGGCCTGGGCCGACACTCACTGGCTGTACGTGCCCATGCCACATCACCCTGCCTCCCATCCTGTGCAATGCGAGGCCTCCTCTGCCTTCTCCCTGCAGAGCCTGGGACGGGTGTGGGCTCCACACTGCCCCCTGCTGGCGAGCACGGTGAGGGCAAAGCTCAGGAGGCCTGAACCGGAGTGGGCACCTGGTCAGCTGTGAGAAGCACCCAGGACTTGTGAGATTCCCCCACAAGAGCAGCCTGTGGCTCACCCACAGAGGCAGGTGCCGTCCGGGCTGCTGCCCGGCGCTCAGGAAAGACACGGACCCGGGGGGGAGGGGATCTGCATAGCGACCCCTCCTCGCTCCGGGTTCGTCAAACAAGACCCGCTAGGTCCCCCCGCCCTCTTCCCAAACCCGGAGCCACCCGCCTCCTGTCTCACACCCAGCCCAGCACTTCCAAGAGCTCCGGCGCATGCCCACACCCGCTGCCCGCCAGTCCCCCCAAGCGCCCCCACCTCAGCAACCGACAGACAGCAGCCTCCGTGCGGCACCAGCCAAGGGAGCGTGGGGACCCCGGTGCATACCAGGGTGATCACCTGAGAACAGAGCTCCCCCCGAGGGGACCGTGCCAGGGCAGCGGGAGAGCTGCTCTGGAGGGGGACAGGGGAGGGCTCAGAGAAAGGCCTTTCACCTCCCTGCAAAGCAGCTACACATGAGGGGCTGAACTGAACCCCCAGCCGGACCCCGTCACGCTGCCCAGCCACTCTGGCCTACAACCCATGTGGGGACACTGACCAGGGGCACAATTCCCAAAGGATGATCCCCCGTACAATGGGGAAACTGAGGCACAGAATGGGGCAGCGACTTGCCCAAGGTCACCTGGCAGCCCAGTGGTCGAGTCAGGTCTCCTGCCTCCCAATCCAGAGCCCTAGTCACTAGGCCCAATCTCATTCGCTGTCAACAGGCCCTGCACCCCCAGCTCTCTGAGGCGCTTTTTAAAACCCTGTCCTAGGGCAGGAGTCTCTGCCCCAAGGCACCTCCACGGCAGCTCCGTGACTAGCCCTGCCCCCCAGTGCTCCCCTACCCCCCACTGCTGGGTGTGAGCAGCTGCCAGGGAGGGGTGGGGGAGCACAGCCCATTGCACTGTTTGGGGGAACAGTCTGGAGCCCCGTTCAACCCCACCTGCGCCGGCCCATCCCAGACACATCCCAACAGGCCCTTCAGCGCAAGACAGGCGCCCAGACACTGCGGTGACAGGAGCCCAGCAACTCCCTAGACAGATGTCCCCCCTCCCCTGTGGATTCCCGGTGCCGCGCTGACCTGGGGGCGGGACCAGCGTCCGCGATGGCTCGCTGCCCCACCACGCACAGCGGTTCTCAGACTGTGGTTCGGGACCCCAAAGTGGGTCATGACCCCATTTCAATGGGGTCGCCAGGGCTGGCTTTGACTTGCTGGGACCCAGGGCCAAATTCAGAGCCCCACCGCCCGGGCAGGGGGCTCAGGGCCCAGTCCCCGCACTGGGGTTGTGCAGTCATTTCTGTTGCCAGAAGGGGGGGGGTGCAGGGGACTTTGAGCTGGACTAAGGTGGCAGCGGGCTCCAGAGAGCGGGGGGCGTTGGAGACCCGTTATCGGAAAGCCCCCTCCTCCGAAGACAGCACGAGCCAAGTGATTCAAAACCCCTATCTTAACAGCCCGGCGGGTAAACGCCCGAAGACAGCCCTGCTGCTCCAGACAAGGGTCTTGCCTGCCTCCGGACAACCCGACAAGCAGTGGGACGGGACCTGCTTTCCCATGGCACACGCTCCATGAAAGCCCCATACATCAATAGCACGTGAAGGCCCCGAAAGGACTGACGGATGTTCCAGGAAAGGACAGCGGGTGTCACACAACCAGCAGAGGAAGCTGCTGCTTGTTGATGGCTGTGAACAACCCCGGTGACCTGTTAGATTCGGTAACAAGCAAATAGCTATTGGGACTCGACTAACCCCTTCCACGCTGTTCACCTCCAGAACCTGCCCAGAAAGCAGGAGCGGTTTCTCCGTCTCTACCAAGGAGAGAATTACAAGAGAGGTGTGTGTGTGTCTCTCTCTTTCTCTCTCTTTTATTGGCCCATTTTCTGTTGGGGGAAGGCACCAGCTTTCGAGCTCCCCCAGATGACTTCTTCAGCTCAGTGCAAGAAAGCTGGTCCCTTCCCCCAGCAGAAGGGCCAATAAAAGAGATTCTCCCCCCCGCCACCACCTTGTCTCTCTCATATCCTGGGACCAACCCGGCTACCACAGCAGGGCAAACAAGGAAAGAATTTGCAGCTAGACCCCTCAGCATGCTGGGGAACACTGTAGAATGGCCAGATGGGCGTAATAGATCATAGACTATCAGGGTTGGAAGGGACCTCAGGACGTATCTAGTCCAACTCCCTGCTCAAAGCAGGACCAATCCCAACAAAATCATCCCAGCCAGGGCTTTGTCAAGCCAGGCCTCTCTGTACGTCTCCGTTGTGTTTACCAGTCAACTCTATTGCCACTACATCAAACTCTGGAACATGAGGGATCCCCACCCGCCCATGCACTGTTCGGATGCACCACCAGCCCCAGCGAGCTCTGCCCCTACGTCGTTCTGTCTTTACCAGGAGGATTTCAGTGCCCGGGCAGTGAAGCAGCAGCAGTTTGTGGCGTGCCGTCCTGGCTTTGCTGCTGGCGTCACCAAGGCACCGGGACAGCAAGGTGTTGGCAGTGGGTGCCCCCAGCTCTAGCCCAGGGAGAGCAAATCTGCCCCACGGACCCCCCCTTCCAAAAGACAAACCCCTCTCCCAAGGCGACGCTTCCCCCTCTTTCAAACGTCGGGCAGGACAGCGGATCTGTAGCTCGACTCACCCCTACCTTTAGCTGGCTGCTTCAGGGCCAATCCAGTGTGACAAGACACCCACCCGTCTGACAAAGCAGCAGAGGTTTCCAGCTGAAAAAGCCCCCTCCCTCGCCGTACAAAATCAGCCTTTCAGGCCAGGCGGAAAGTTTGCTTCTCACCTAAAGAGGCAGGCACAGCAGCGAGGCCAGCGGCAAGGCAGAGGTAGACACAGATGCCGGCGGTGGCCAGGTGTGGCCGCGAGCTCATTTTGCAGCTGCCGGGGGAATCCCTACGCAAACTCTGCCGTCTCTCCCAAGGAGAAGGAGCTGTCTCTTTATAGACGCTTCCTTTCACCTTTGGACCGTCTGGCACATTGCCCAATGCGTCGGGGTGGTAAAGTCCTGCAGCAGAGGGCGAAAGAAGCGTTGATCACATTCAAGGAAACAATCTCCCGGGAGGGACAGCAGCGGGGGAGCTGGGCTGATGGCTCTGCTCCCCCTTCCACCCGGCAGAGTGGCCAGCGCTTGGCTCTGCTAATGACTGTCCACTCCGGCCATTGCAAAGACCCCGGCCAAGCTTTCTGTTATTTCCCCCCCGGCGCATGTCTTACCCCGGAGATCACGGTGTCACCATCGAAAGGACAAAGCCATTGCTTGAGATTCGAGACCCCCCCCACGCAGGACAAGGCGTTTGCGTGGGGCGGTGCAGGGTGAGAGATCCAGGCCTGCTCTGAGCACGCTGGACCAATAACCCCTTGGGAGGAGCAGTAAAAGCTTTGGCCCCTCTGATAAGAGGGCTGAGCTATTTAACTTGCAAACGAAGGAGGCGGCTTTGCAGTCACAAAAGAAACTTGTGAGTAAATCGCAGACCCTGTTCCTGCCCAAATTCCAACCCTGCCCAGCTCCTTCCAGTCCCGAAATCCCCCGTCGGCCTGACTGGCAACTGGATCCTCTCCTGAGCCAGCGTCATTGGTGCCTGCGCCCTCGCTCCACCCCAGCGATGGACGAAGCGACGTCCACGCGGATCTTTAGTGTGGACACGGGCAAAGCCAAGCCAGAGCGATCGGAGGGATGGGCCTGGCGGGGTCTGTCTCGGTTCTAGCCCTGTCTCTGCCACTGACGGGAATTAGGTAATTCATGGAGGGCAGGTCCACCAATGGCTATTAGCCAAGATGGGCAGGGAGGCAACCCCCTGCTCCGGGTGTCCCTAAACCTCTGACTGCCGGAAGCTGGGAGTGAACAACAGGGGACGGATCCCTTGATAATTGTCCCGTTCTGTTCAGTCCCTCTGAAGCACCCGGCACCGGCCACTGTCGGAAAACAGGCCACGGGCTGGATGGACCATTGGGCTGCCCCCGTGTGACCGTTCTTACGTCCTGCCACGCCTCGGCACTCCGTGACGTTGCCCCTCATGGATCCCTGTGGTGCAGATGACTCCCTCCCTCCATTCATTTCCCAGTCCCACCGGCCCAGCCGACAGACAAGGGCAAAGGTGCTGCCGTTCACAGCTTGCAGTTCCGGGGAGCTGGAAGAATCGGGAGCCAAGCTCGGCCTTCTCGGGAAATACTCTGACAGCTGCCCCCATGGCCGCCCCGCTGCCTCGCAGACACCACAGGTAGGCGCAGGACAGACCCACTGGCATGGGCATGGCTGGGCCGGATCGGCTGGCTCAGCTCGGGCTGGGCTCTAGAACTGCAGCGTAGACGTTGGCGTGGGGGCAGGTCTCCAACCCGAGCCGGAACGTCTACACTGGAATGCTTAGCCCCGCAGCCGGAGCCTGAGTCAGCCGACCCGGGCTCTGCCACTCGGTGCCGGGGGGTTTTAGTGCCGTGTAGACGTACCCAGCGCCATTCTGCTGCTGAATCCGAGCAAGTCCCAAGGGGAAGCTGGCTCCGAAGGAAGGGCCCTTGGCCCGCCAATCAACGGGAGGTGGGTTCTCTGCTCTGCCCAGTCTCCCCGTCCCATGGCAGCGCTAGGCTTGGAGCTCTGGGCACGGACGGCACGTTCCAGGCATGAAGCTCTTAGATCCTCTCCTCCCTCGAGTCTCCACTGACAGAGGCAGCACCAGCTGGGGGTGGGAGCAGTTCCCTGCAGCAGTGCAGGACCCGTGTGCATCTAGCAGCGCTGGGGACGGGGGCAGCAGGGCCCACAGAGCCTCCCTCCCAGTGCATTGGCCTCCTGAACTGGATGGTAGAAATGCTGCTGCTTGGGACAGGAGCCCCGTGTCCATACGCCCGTTCCTGCTCACCAACCTCCTGTACTTCCGGGGCCTGGGTTGCACCGTGTGGCTGTCAAGGGTCGTCGGCACAGGCGTGACGTGGAGCACGGAGGAGACGGGGAGAGGCCCGTCCTGCATGGTGCTGGCCAGCCACATGTAAAGCCCCGGCTTGGGGCTCGAACGCCAGTTCGCTGGTAGGAGGCTGGCCGTGGCGTGCCCTGCTCTAGGCTGGTATCCGAACCATGCTCGGCGTCACGGCAGCCAACACCATTGCAGACTCAGCAGCATTCCCCAGCGCAGACCAGTCCCCTGCAAGGACCCGCCCCGCGTCCGGCCGGGGCGCCACATTCTCGGGGACCTGGTTCCAGGAGACGCCATGAGGAGCAGCCCCGCTGCCCCACTAGCATCAGGGAGCTGGGTTTACATGGCCACACCCACTATCTTGCCTACTTGCATTGGTGCATGCTGGGAAAATCCGGGCCGCTCTCCCACCCTGCTTCAGCAGGGGATCGGGTGCCCCGAGGACAGAGCCGCCGAGTGGCCTGAGCAGCGCCCTGGGGCAGCCCACTCTGCGCGGAGCTGGAGCAAGGACCAGCCATGCTGGTTGCACGGGGGCCAAGGAGGTTTTATCCAAAGTGCTCGGGCCAGGCCCCAGAACCGTTGCAGCCTGTCTAAGGGCTTGTCTACACTAGAAAGTGGGTTTCTTGTATCACTTTAGTTCTTTTCGGTATAAACTGTCTTGTGGCCGCACACACAAGTTCTTTTCCCAGCGTATCTGGCCTCTTAACCCACTTGAATTAATCCACTTTGGAAGCGGCATCACTCTACTCCAGAATGAGTTATCCCGGGATAAGGTTCATGTGGGGACAAATCAACTGTTCCATGCCAGGCAGTCCTCCCACTGCTATCCCACACTGCACTGCTTCACACTGGGCCGGGCCCATGCCTTTTACTACTCTGGACTGGCTGTTACCTCCCTGTTTAAATGCTGGCACACACCCAGGGATGCCCCTTGGTGGTGCCAGCTGATGGCAAATTCACATATCAGACACCATTATAGCAGCCCTAAGCTTCTGCCTGGTCCCTCCGGAGGTCCTGGAGTCCCTTGCCCTTGGACAAAAGCACGGCCTGCCCTGTTTTAACAGGAGTCCCCCGAATGTAAAGATCTACAAGCAAATGCAGAAGAAGAGGAGCTCTCAGGACATGACCCAGTGCCATGTCAAAGCCAGTGGAATGACGGGAACGCAGGAAAGGCATTATGGGAATTTCTTAGCCTGACCCAAGTCCCAGAATTCCAGTCGGTTCGGGGAGGTATCCCACAATGCCCCACAAGAAAAATCCCAGAATGCATCAAGTTTAGCAGCAAAGTGTTGCTTCATGGGATATCCACCCAGAATGCGGTGCAGTTATTTAGGAGAAGCGCAGAGCTCCGTGGGTGCAATGAATCGCACCGGAAGTAGCTTCAGTCGACCCAGAGCCAGGGGGCTGCGCTCTTTTGGTGTCCTTCCCACAGAAAAACACAGCCTGAGGAAACATTCCTGCAGAGACAAGGCCTGGGGGGACGTTGCTGTGTGTGGAGACCGAGGACACCGCCCGCTGACTAAGCCACTAACTGGTTACAAACGCGGCTCAGGCTGGCTTTGCGAGAAGGTTTCTCATTGCACCGCATGTCCCCGCACACATGGCCCTGGGGGTCAGCCGTCTACATGCTGTAGCCACATTTTCCAAGCAGATAAGGTGCTGTCTGCAAGCTGCGCTCCTGCTCACCTGCTCTCCCTGTTCCTAACTGATCCACACCACTTGTGACAGCTGTGAGAGCCAGGCAATCAGTGTTTCGGTTTGGAAACACTGTCTAGGTTTGGAGGTCACGCTCTCCACCCACCGTTATTGCATTTAACTCACATTTGCTCAGCACCCAGGGGGTTTAAAGTGTGTACAAAAGAAAGCCGGCTAGCGCATTCCCAATCAAAGAGCCGAGCTGCGGAGTGGAGAATGTATTGCCTGTGTCTCTCTACAGACAACTAAAACTGGCCTGAGCTTCTTTCTGGTTCAACAGATGCCCTCCTGGCTCCTCACCTCTCTTCTCCCCCACACTCTGGTATGGACCGATGGGGCTCAAGGCTGCAACGATACTGTTAAAAGCCAGGACAAGTTCAGCAAAGAGGTGGACTTAAAATAGATTTGCTACAAGCAATTGCCCCCTGCCCAAGCAGTGTTTCCCCAGGGGGATCTTTAGCCTTCAGGTTGCCTGTCTCAATGACAGAACAACAGTAAATCCTGTTCTAACCAACCGATCGGTGTCGAGGAAAAAAAGCCACTGTGGAAAGCGCAAGAAAAATGTCATGAATGAAACCAGGTGCTTGTTCCAGGGGCCTCTCGAAGCGGGAAGGGTCGGGAGAGACGGGCCGCGGAGTTAACCTGATTGCAATTCTAGCTCCTTTGGCACTGCTGCTTCTCAAACATGAAGCAAAGCCCTCCCCTTGCCGTGCCCGCCTTCTCGGCCTCTGGGATGGTGAATTGGGACCAGCCCCACCATTCCCATGGGGACACACTGCTGCAGATTCTGCTTTCCCACAGGGGTAGGCGTCCTGCTAACTGCTGTCTCTACTAACAGTGTAACCGAGCAGGGCCTTAGGGCTTGTCTACACATGGCGACGAGGTGTGGACTGCAAGGGGATTCAGGCCTTGGCTACACTTGCGAGTTACAGCGCAATAAAGCCTCCCAGAGCGCTGTACCTCACTCCCCGTCCACACTGGCAAGGCACATGTATCTCCGCGCCTACAGCGCTGCTGGTACTCCACCTCCCCGAGAGGAATAGCGAGTATTGCGCTGTCGCTGCGGCGCCAGCGTGGCCGCCCAATGCGCTGTGACTGGCCTCCAGAAGTATTCGGCAGTATCCCACAATGCCTGTTCTAGCCACTCTGGTCATCAGTTCGAACTCTACTGCCCTGGCCTCAGGTGACCAACCGTCAGACCTGCCCTTTATATTCCCTGGGAATTTTAAAATCCCCTTCCTGTTTGCTCAGCCCGGCGTGGCGTGGAGTGCTATCAGCGAATCTTTCCAGGTGACCATGCCTCCACGCGCCAAGCGAGCCCCAGCATGGAGCAATGACGAGTTGCTGGACCTCATCAGTGTTTGGGGGGAGGAAGCTGTCCAGTCCCTGCTGCGCTCCAGCCGTAGGAATTACGATACCTTTGGGCAGATATCAAGGGCCATGATGGAAAGGGGCCATGACCGGGACGCCCTGCAGTGCAGGATTAAAGTAAAGGAGCTGCGGAGTAAGTGTCTATACATGGAGTTAATCAGGAAGAGCGATTGCGCTTCAAAGTCCCATCCCATCTCAATTCTCACTAGGAAAGGTGGTGTGTGCTGTTTGCTGTCAGGAAACCCCTCGGCACTGGAGCGCGCCAACGTACGGGCAGGGAGCCATTGAACGGATGCCCCACCGCCCCAGCTCAGGAGGCTGCCTGAGACGCTCAGAAGAGAAGCTTTGCCGAGGTGGGTGATGACGCCGGGGAGGTGGCAACACCCCTTGACGCTGACCCAGCGGCTCTGATGCCATTGGAGGCGGAGGGCCGAGCTGAGAGCAGCAAGACGCTGCGTGCAGACCCCGATTCCCGCCGTATCCCGGCGCACACAGCCCCTTGCTCAGTTTGCTGCCTCTCCCAGCTCTCCAGGCAACCCCAGGAGCCCGAAGGGGCTGGCAGGGCCCCCACGCTCAGCAGGAAATAAAACGAGGGTCAAGTGGGACAAACGCCGCTGCGGCAGGGCCGAAGGAAAGCGATCTCACGCCGCCGCGTGGCGGAGGAGACCCAGGGGGATGGGGGCAGCACGTGATGTCAAGAAGGAACTGGCTCTGCAACAAAACAGCGAATGTAGGGGTCCCGTCGCGCAGCAGGAAGATCCGTCTATAGACACAGCTGCAGCGAGAGCTATGGGGCCAAGGACAGCCTGAAAACACTGGAGGGGGGCAAACCTCAAGCTGGGCTAGGCCTTATTTAGGCCAGGGGGTATCAGCCAAGGGAATTCTGCAATGGGGAATCTCAGCTCAATGGCTGGAAATATTTCCCAACGGTGAGGCCTATGAAGGCTCTGGAAGAGGTCCCCGAGGGAAGGGTGGAGCCCAGGGTCAATCTGGGGAGGAGGGGTGGGGCAGGGTTGTGCCAGGCAGCACATCTTTCTGAAGCTGCCGTCTTGCTCTTGAGAATCTCAGCTCCTTGTCCTTTACGGCTGGAGGGAACCTTGGGAACGGGATCTGCTCAGGCTGCGGAGAGTGGGAAACCAGGTGCAGGCTGCCCACCACTCCCTACGAGGAGCGTATTGAACGCTCCCCTGGCGCTGTTCATCAGCTGACCCCCAAGCGCTTTACGAAAGGGCAGGACCATTCAGAGGCGGGGTTGGCTGAGGTGCTCAGTGACACAATGTCAACAGCGTTAACTATCGCCCTGCCCATCGGAGCAGCGAGAGGACCACGTTAGGAAGACCAAGGGATCAGATGGGTCTGAGAGAACTGGGACCTAAACCATGCAGGGCTCCACCGACTGCTCCCGCTTTGAACTGAAGCAGTAACTGCTCTAGAAGGCCAGTCTGGGCCGGTCTCCTCCCCCCAATGACAGTCAGGCCTTGCCTAGACTAGGGGCTGTCGCAATGGGTTAGCTAGCACCACTAGAAGTCTGTTGTTACACAGCCACTGCCTTTAACACAAGCTAACATCACCCCTTTGACTCCCACGCTGGGAGGCCTGGGAAGCTGGTGCCCAGACCTCCGGCAGAATGCTGCAGGGGCGACAGCGTTTGGCAATCTCTGTGCTTTACGAGATGGACACACTCAGGATTGGCGGGAGTCGGGGCCTGCTGGTTTTCTTTAGTGGGATGACTTTGGTCTAAGCCAGATGATTAATGGCTTAAATCTCCTCTGCATACCTCCCCCCTTCCCCTCCCCGGTCATCTCGCAGGAGCACGCCGGCCGAGACTGGTGCCAGGGCTTGGTCGGCGCTCGCTGGAGTGCGCTTGCCGAGCGGTGACTCACGTGGGAGTTGAGGAGCAGCTGATATGAGCTTAGCAAGGCTGGCTGGGATGAGTCAAAGCAGGGGAGGGCGTGGGGAGCATGCAAAGGAGGCCACTGCAAGATGGGCTCTGGGGCTCAGAGGCACCGGGCGGTCTGGCACTTGCTGTCCGTAGCAGGACGGCTGACTGGGAAGGGAAGAGGAGGGATGGGGCCTGCGTTTCCTTCGCAATATCCCAAGAGGCTCCGGGTGGGGCCTGCTGAATTTGACACAGACAGGTGCTCTCCACCTGTGCAGGTTTTCCCCAGGCTCCTTTGGATTGACCTTGACCCTGACCCCCGGAAACAGCATCATCTCCAGCAGGAGAGTCCCGGACATCTCTGGACAGAGGATTACCCTGGGGCACCGTGCCAGCAGTCGGCTCAGAAAGCCAAAGGCTCCTGTGAAACACGCAGACCGAAAGATGAACAAACCGACTGCGATAGCCAAGAACAAACATCCCTCATCCCCCCACTCGTCTGTTGTGCAAGTACCGCCCGAGCGGGAAACGCAGATGATATAGCTGCTGCGTGATCTTGAATTTCACAACGGGCTGAGAAACAGCAAGCGCAGAACGGCCCGAGCCTGCCGGGAAGATGAGCGATTGCCCAGGATTCCCGCCCTTGGAATCCGGGGGAGACCAAATAAACGCCACACACATTCCATCGCTGGCCAGAGCTTTATTACGGGATGCAGAATTCAGCAAGAAACCGGTCGGTGGCCCCCTGGTTCTCCCACGTCCAGAACGGCCCAAAGCACCAGGGACAGCAGCAGCCCCTCCGAGAGGATGGCTCGGGTGGCGGGGGAGGGGCCGTCAGCAGCATTAAAAAAAAAAAAAAAAAGGCTAAAAAATATTTTAGAAACAGCGTTAATGTTCCTGCAGCTTCAACGATCTCAGCCAGGAAAGACCCGAGCTGCCCCCGCCGCCCAGGTTAAAATCCAAACCGGAAGTAAAACTGAATTAATTTAAAAAGTTCCCTCCCCCACCCCTGCGGAGCTAGGTGAGTGCAGTGTAAGGGCTGGCTGGTCCAGAGGAGTCGGGCGGCATGGCGGGGCGGCAGGCGACGGAGCCCGCGGCGCTCACTTCTCCCGGCCCGGTCTCTTGAGCACCGCGCTGTACTTCAGGGGGCCGCTGTCAGACGTCAGGACGACCTCCACCAAGGTGAAGATGGTGATCACCTTTGGCCAGGGAGAAAAGACAAAGGGGACCCCAGGTTAGCTG
This sequence comes from Terrapene triunguis, assembly GCF_002925995.2. NCBI lineage: Eukaryota > Metazoa > Chordata > Testudines > Emydidae > Terrapene > Terrapene triunguis. Next base: position 44,842,761 of record NW_020664439.1, read on the forward strand.
GCTTCCAACAACGAGTTAGTCTAGGGCTGCTGCTGCTCCAGGGGCCGTGCAAGCTGCCCGGATTTACCCAACCAAGGGCCCGCACTGACAACCCGCTGGGAGCCTGAGGGGCTGGAGAAGGTCTGAGAAAGCTCAGCTTTAATGGGGAGGTGTGGCCTGGGGAGGCTCCAGGTCCCTCAGCATGGCAGGCTGGAGCATCTGCTACCTCGCAGGGAGGATGCGGAAGGACCGTGAGGAGTTGCTGATACAGGACGCAGGTGATTTGGTGCCTGTGAAACCAGAAGCTGCTGCTAATTAGCAGCTCCCTGCTCACTGCTGTGATCTGGATTACAGGCACCAAGTCAGCCAGCTCACTGACACGTACCCCACAAGCTGAGTCCACCCCCCTGAACACGGAGCGATGAGAACTCAGCTAGACTGGAAACACACTGAAACATGACGGGGCCTTCGCAGCCCAGGAGGCTTTGTTCATCCCCACACCGTGGTGTAATCTGGCTTCAATCTCTGACTAGCAGGTGGCACAGTCAGAACCTGCTGCCCCTTCGTGCTCTGCCCCAGAGCCTTAGCCAGCAGGACGGTCTGCATGCCCGGTGCGTAGGTATCAGACTTATCTAACACAGCCACATTCCCTCAGTAAGAAAACGCCGGCTTGTACATTTCAGCATATCAGAGCAGACTTCAGAATGGAACTGACTGTACTAGTTACAGAAGGAAATATAGACCGTGGACAATCAATCCCTTCGATTCAGGCATGCCGAGCAACCTGCCTTCCCCTTTTAGCCAATCCTTTTTATGCAGCTGCATAAAACCTTGGGTGTGACCAGAATCAAAATTAAACTCTCTTGTTGAACGAGATTTAACTTTTTAAACATATCGTTAGTGGAAGGTTCGCTGTCGGCAGGGCCCAGCCGACTGACAGCCCGAAGGACCCCACGGCTGGGTAGAGTCGTTCAAGTGTCTGGTGCTCCTCCCTGGGTGTCTGTCAGCGTTGTAGTTCTATTGACTTCAGTTATTTCAATGGAGCCGAGACGCCTGACAGCAGCCGCCGATCTGGTCCCAGCCCCACAAGCAGGCCCAGGCGGAAGGCTCACTGCTGGGAAGAGCTCCAGCGAAGTCAGTGGGACTGTGGTGGTGATCACTGGAGCCATCACACACGTTTCCTGGTCACTGTTCTACTGTATACAGTAACTTGTTCACGCCCCAGCAAATCGCCAAACGGCAACAGTTCCAGTGGCAAAGGCCCTGGCTAGGCGGGGGGGATCGACTGGAGAGTTAGGGTACGGCTACATGGGGAAAAAAAGGTGTGTTCTTAACTCGGGTTCGCCACTCAGGTTCCTGTATCCTGTACTCCTATGCTGGCCAGCGGAGACTGGAGCTGTCATTTCCCTCCTTTCATTGAGCGGCAGCACTAAAACCAGCCGGACAGCCAGGGCAGGGGCACAGGCTGGCTGCCCCCCGGCTGTACCAGGAGGCTGGCATAGGGCGAGTCACCCCTTAGATTTGCTGCCGTTACCAAAGTTACGCAGTGGAGGGGGAGGGTGCCGCTGGAACCCCCCAGGAGTCCGGCTCCCCATCAGCACCAAAGACGGGGCTGAGCCCAGCAGCCGCCCAGCCTCTGCACGTTTAACCTATTTTGCAAACAGCCTTTACAGATGTTCTCCCTCCCCGGCTGTGCTCAGCCAAACCAAGAGGCCGCTGCCAAGGCTTGCAAAGGCGCGCAAGGCCCCTCCCACCGTGCAGAGCCTGGCTGAGGGGGTGGTACTGCCTGGACCCGCAGGCTAACGCCGGGGCGGGACGGGGAGAAGAATCTGTGCTCCAGGAGGGTGCATGTCAGGGTGACATTGCTTCTTGCTGCTTCAGCAAAGCTCTGGGAAGGCTGCAGCGGTTCCAGGGGTTAGAGATTTATTGACAAAGGGATCTCTCGACTTGGAAGGAGCAATCCCAGCGGGGGTGTTTGCTTAGGAGGCGGGGGAGATTCGTGGAGGAGTTTCCTCCATGGCTGAGTGTTTACTTTCCAAAAATGATTAGCCCCGGGGCTGGGCTCCACTCACGCTGGGCAGTCATTTTTCATGCTGCTCCCGGCAAGTGTGTAAGTGATCCCAGCTCCTGTACGACAGGATGAATTGGGGCCACGCGGGGCGGGTTCCAGGGCCCTTCCCCAGCCAAGTCAGCTTTAAAGGGAGCGCGCGGCCGTGGGAGAGGCTGCAGCAGCGTACTCTCCCGGTGTGCCTACGTCGCAGGATCCAGGGTAACCCTGGAGCGTAGCCAGAGCCTACACCGACGGAAGGGGGGTAGGACCACCGCCTCCCCAAGATGGTAGCTACATTGACAGAAGCATTGGTCTGTCAACAGGGCTGGGTCTCCGGAGGAGTGGGGGGGCTAAGTCTGCAGAGCTGTAGTGCTGGAGGGGGGGCGGGGGTGTGTGGATTTTTCACACCCCTGACTGGCGGAGCGTTTTAAGTGCAGACCAAGCCTCAGCCAGGGGACTGGGATTCATCCCTGGGAATTTCAAGGCAATCAGCTAGACCATTATTTTAAAGTGTTGCCAACTTTTGTTTGGCATCAAGGTAAGTACTTAATCAAGCCAGACAAATGCAATCAATCCCCTTGATTGAGTTACTGCCTTAATAGCTGATGGGGACACAGGAGACCGATTTCTCAACTCTATTAAAGCATTAACACCATGTCTGGGGAAATCGGACTTGAAACATTGGTTCTAATTGGATCTGAGCGCTGCCTGCCACCTGGGCTGAAAGCTGCCTGAAAAGTCCCGCAGAAGGGGAATGATAAAGGCCAGAGCAATGAGGTGGGGAAGGTGTCTAGCCAGAGGCACAGGCAGACCCAATCTTGCTTAACAGCTTAATTAACGATCTAGATGAGCAGTAAACAGCATGTTAATGACATTCCTAGAGGCCACAGAAGCGGGAGACATGGCACACAGCAGGGAGGGCAGAGGATCCAAAGGGCTGCTGGCCAGGGGGTGTGTGTGGGGGAGCGGGGGCGGGGGGCTGGAACAATTTGTGTAGTGGGGGTGCTGAGAGCCATTGACCCAACCCTGCATGCAAGGGAAACCACCTCAAGCCAGGGGGAGCAGCAGTCCCCCCCAGCACTCCGGGTTCCAGCACCTCTGGAGGCAGAGAGACTAGAAAGCCAGGCAGCAATGGGAGTGAACCAGAGAAGAGGGTGGCCACTCGGGGAAACAGAAGCCAGAACACCGGGATGTAATGGGAGGCTGCAGCCTGAGGGAGGCCAGGAGCCTGCAGAAACACGGTGTGCTGCACGGATTAGAGCAGTGGGCTGGGGCCAGGCCTCTGGCAGTCAGTTGTATGGCAGGGCCTACGAGAACCCCGAGCCCAGCCAGGGCCAGATTTACACTTACGCGCCCCAGAGCGCAGCATCTTCAGTCCCTCCCGCCCCCAGCTGACTTTCGTGTGGCACGTTTTAGAGAGGTAAGGTGCCCCCAGCCATGTGCCTACTGCGCCTCACTGGAAATCTGGCCCTGAGCCCAGTGGAGAGCCTGGTGGGTGGGGAGGCAGACGAGGTCTATGCAGTGCTGATGCACTGAGCCATTGGTGTGGGCTTTACCTGAGGGGCAACTTCCTGCTCTGGGGTCTCCGGCTCCCACAGGAGAGTTAGTTCAGGCTTCTTCCCCACCTTCTCAAAGCGGACTCCGGTCAGCGGCAGAGCCTGCAGAACAGACAGCACGTTGGGGAAAGCACTGACTTCCAGGAGCGGTGCTGGAACCCAAGAAATTCTGTCCCCCACCCCTGGTTTCCGGCCCCTCCTCGGACGGGTAAGGAATCTGGCTGCTCCCACAATCCTGCCACTAGCTCAGCTGGCTTCATTGGACCCTGCTTAGCAAGACACTATTCCCTTCTCCCCCCAGCGTGTAATTGACTGCCAAGTTCTTTTTGTCCAGTACCCTGTGTAAAGCGCCCCCAGCTCTGTAACCTCCCACGAGATGCCGGTGGAAATGAAGCACGGCTGGAATACACCCACACACAGGCTGTATATCACTCGGTACATTCCATGTCAAGATGCCATTGTCAGCAACAGAGCTGTCACTAACTGCAGGTGCTAGACTGCAGCAAACCGCTTCCAAACGGTCCCAGATTTATGATGTGATCAAATGCAGTTAAAACCAACTGCTTCCCCATTTCAGCCCCAACCTGACCTCCGGGCCACAAGCCCTGATTTCATTTCACTTTTCCTAGTGAATCGTTACCCACTTCTGGCACGCACAACCGGGAAGCAGAGGAGTGGAAAACATGAAATCACTTCTTTTAATAAAAGCAAACACACTACGGATCCTTCTGGCTTCCTTCGCTTCTGCTCTTGTCCTGCCTGGGGGCTTTGGGGGTCTAAGGGGAACCCCCAGACAGAGCTGCAGGAGACTAGGAGCGTGAGGTGAGCCTCCCGTCGAGGTCTTGTTTGGAGGCACTAGAGTACACTGCAAGTTACAGTCCATCTCACTCTATTTTGTTACAAGACGGTTACGGTTGAAATGGCGTTAAACTTATTAGAGCGAACACCCAGCCAAACACTGGCCTCTGCCCAGCAACTCCCACTGCCCCCCCATCCTTACCTCTGCCCTAGCGTGGCGGGCTCATCTGCATGGTGTTCGTTATTAGTGTGACTATGCACTGAGTAGGGACGTCCTCTGCAGCCTGACCTACACTGCTCTTTAGGGTCTGTCTTCACTGCGCAGTTCACCCAGGTGCTTACCTGCCCCTCACACAAACCCCTCTGACCCAGGTTTGGAGGTGCATTAAGCCCAGGCAAACTGACCTGTCTGGGGGGACCGGTTAGAACCCAGGCTTCGATTTAACCCGGGCTGGAATCACCCATTTTGCAGGGAGGATCCAGGCAGACTCACTTGAGTGGCGATAGTCCTCCAGTGCCTTCCCACAATTCCCCCTGAAGGACAGAGCCGTTCTCCAGCAATTGACACACCTGACTGGGAAGAATCCTAGAGCGTCTCAGCACAAAGAACTAGGGGCTGTGACCCTGGACGCACAGAGGCGAGTGCAGAAAGAGTAAGGAGGCAGCATCTATGGGGATGCACGCCCCCTGGCAAGACTAACCCGCCTCACTTGGGCTCCCTGTGCAGTGAAGACACCCTCCCCTCTCCTCCCTTGTGGTCTTCCCCAGTTGCACTTGGCCCCAGGGCAGCTCCGGTGGTGGCAGTGCCGGTGTTGAATTGCCAGTGGGTACTTGGCACCGCCCGGCTAGAGGACACAGAAGGGCCTCGACCAGCACTCCAGCCGTTACTACCCAGCAGAGCAGCCCGGGTGCGAGGTAGGGAGGATTAACGGCAGGGCCAGCCGAAGGGGGACCCGGTGCTCAAGGGCACGTACGTTACAGTAGATGCGTTTCTGAACTCCGAATCTCAGCACCAGGACGTCGAAGGCCTTGTTCAGGACGCCCATCACCATTGCCTCGGACTCCAGCGGGCCGCACTCCTGCCAACACAAAGCACGGTCACGAGCGAGATACTCCCAAGGAGGGCTCCCGCCCAGAGACCATCCCAGTGTCCCACAACTCTCTGCCCACCTGGGCAGCGCCCATGCTGTTCGTAAATTGCTCCTCTCCTGGGATGTAACGCTCCCTCTCCCCAGTTGCTATGGAACACAGCGGATCCTCTCCCCAGTCCCGACCGGGGTGCCAGCCAGCCCCACGGGGTACCAGCCGCCGGGACACCCCATGGACTGTAGCACTCCTAAGAGCTAGCTGCGAGGGACTGTCGAGCCCTCCAGTGCTGTGGGAAGCACGGTCACCTACATAGACCCTGCTTGGACTCTGAACAGCCGCCCCAGGGAAGAGGCCTCGGGGCCCATGGCCCTGTTAGGACACGACAGGGAGAAACATCACCAGCACTGAAGCCAGAAGCAGCACTTGCTCCTTGTGGGACACAAGAGGGAGGAGAGCCAGTGGCTGCTCAGGCCAGGGACCATCTACAGAGCTAGCAGCAGCCGGACTGGCTCCAGAGCAAGCCCTGCCCCATAGGACAGGGTCACCTGATGGGAGGGGGAAGGGGAGATTTCAGTGCCAGGGTGTTCTTGAGAGGCCGCCCCCCAAAGGGAACCAAGGCATCATCTCGATGCCTGAGGGCCGAAAGGAGAGCTCCAGGCCCCGCTCCCAGCGCCAGCTCGTTTAGCGTCACGGTGACTGTGCTCTCACCCTGACGAAGATGGCGAAGAACAGGTCGGCGCTGAGCTCCTGCACCCTCTTGGAAGCCATTTTCCGGTCATTGCAGTGATCCGCTTGCTTCTGGATGGCCTCCTTTCTCATCTGGACCGGGCGCCCCGAGCCTGGGAGGGAAACAAGCCACAACGACTGGTGGTAAGGGGCCTGGTGGGGACAACACCCACCCTAGGGCACCAGGAGTCTGGCGTTCCCCAGAGGCGTGCCCCAGGATCCCTGAGCAGCTCCCAACTGGAATCCCCACCAGACAGGCAGAGCCTGCTAAGGTAGCTACACTCCCCCTGCCCCGCTTCACGGGAGGGCAGATCCCCAGAGCCTGCTGAACAGCAAGAGAGTGGGGGCCTGGTCCGAGGCTGGAGAATTATAGACACGGCTGCAGTGAGCAGAGGGGCCAGGGACCTGTCCATGCCCATACAGGGTCTGTCCAAATCCACAGCAGAACTCAGGAGTCCTGACACCTCCTCCCCCGCGTCTTCCCTTCCCAGCCATGAGGCTCCTGGCAGCAGCCTCTCAGCCTGTGACTCCACTAGCCCTGATCGGGCGGCCGAGGGCAGACCCCTTCAGGCACCTACCCAGGGAGGCGGAGAGGAGCCGGTGCACGAGGACGTCAGCAAAGCGGCGGATGGGCGAGGTGAAGTGGGTGTAGAGCGGCACATTCAGGGCGTAGTGGCGGAAGAGGGTCTCGTCTTCCAGGACGCCAGCGCAGAAGTAAAGAGCCATCTGGGAAGGGAAACCCCCCCGGCCGGTGAGACTCAAGGGGAGGGTGGGGACCCTGTGCATGCTCTCTGCTCAGGCAGGGAAAGCCCCGTGCTCTGGACCCCAGTGCCAGGGCTGGAAGAGGCCTCAGAAGCATTTTACACAACAGCCCAGGGAGCACCGGAGACGGTTTAGCCAGGGGAGCCGGAGGTGCTCCCTGAGGGGAGCGTCACAGGCCCGGCTCTGCGGAGTCCTCAATTCCCTGCTGGGTTAAGACCTCATCAGACTATTTCCACCACTGCACGTTTTCTTTCTCGCCATCCCAAGCCCTCCTCGCCCTGCCCCCGGGGGCCAGACATCCGCCGACCTGTACGGCAGGGAAATATCCGGCCTGGCCGCTGGGAAATGGACTCGGGGGGGACCAGAACTCTCTGCTCTCTAACTTGGAGGGGTCTCAGTGAGCCCTTCTCGCTTCACACAGCCACGTGGGACGGGCCACATCCTCGGCTGGTGGCTCCATGGACGGCAATGGAGCCGAACTGATCTACACCCTGGGCGGAGCCGGCCCTGGGCTTGGAAACGCACCTGTACTTTCTCTGTGTAGCAGTTTGCCTCGCGTTTTGCTCAGCCGGACACAGCAACAGGTCTCAGGGCCAGGCCCCCCATTTCCCCCCCAGGCGGTGAGTGGAGCATTCCCACCCCCCCGCGTGGCAGGGCACTAGCAGGGCCGTGCCTCCATGCTCCCCGCTCACCCAGGCTAGTCCCTGCAGTGCTAGCAAGGTGACCTAGCGCGCCCTCTCGTGGAAAAAGGAGGGAACGACATGGTTTGAGCAATCAGGAAGAGTCACTCTGGCCTGGTAGGTGGATTGGCGAGGACACCCTAATCCAACTCCTGGGGGTGTGTGTGTGGGGGTGTCAGGGCAGCGGATCAGTCTGTCAGGTGGGCGACGGGGGGCTCCCAGCAGCACAGAGCTCAAACATCTGATGCTCCTTCGCCATGATCGGCAGCGCAGCTGCTGCAGGGGACGACTGGCTCACACCCTTTGCCCCCTGCCCAGCTACACACGGCTCTTCTCAGCTGAGCCAGGGAAGGGAGTCCATCTCCTCCACTCCCTCTCCGTGACCGACCAAGGATCTTGTCTACACTAGGAGGCTGAGAGCCTATCTCACAGCAACAGGGCAGCTGCACTGGCGCTCAGTGTAGACCGAGCGCTGTGGCATCGCAGTCCCGTGCCTCCGCCCAGCCCTGTTTAATGCTCACGGGTTAGCGCGGGTGCTGCGATATAGGTTCCAGTTTTTCTAGTGCACATGGCCCCCAAGACGCTGCGCAGGTGGTTTGCTCAGGCCGGCAGTACGTGTGAACAGCAGGGCCGCACTCCCTACTCTGCCCAGCGTAAGTGTGTGACTGGTGGATCACAGACACCGGGAACACGGAGAAAGCACAGGGCACTCGGCATGGCAAAACGGGCACAGGGAATGGCAGACTGGAGGGGTAGCCAGCTCCACCCCATTCCTTCTACCCCACAGGAAAGGGGAAAGCCAGCCATAAGACCGGGGGCAGCTGGCTGCAAGTTTTCAACAATCCCGGTTCCACTTAAAAGCTGCCCAACGTGATCCAGGGAGCTCCCACTGCAGCAGGTCTCCTGGGAGGAGTTTGCTTCAAATGGCCTGAACTAACACTGGCTTGACCTCTGCATCATACTGATTGTTAGCAGGGTTGCAACTGATTCCCACCAGCCAGAAGGCTGCGTGTGGCTCTCCCCCCTCGAATTCCCAGCCAGGCAGGAGTGCTCCCTTAAGGACGGCCCTCGGGAGAGTGGGAACAGACTGTCCGACAAGGAGTGCACTGGCGGCAGGGTGAAGCAGCTGGGGATGTGTGGGAAGTGGGGCCGACGTGATGGATTTAACAGACGAGCCGGCGCGTTCCAGGCCCATGAAGGACGCTCTCCCGACAGAGGATTTCCGCTATGGCCATAGTTCCAGAGGCTCCAGCGAGATCCGGTGGGGGTCCTGCCCGAGACTTGGCCCCGGGGGTGAAATCCATCCCCGGGCAGCATGCGGGGCTCCCCAACGACTCGCACAGCTGCCTATTCACCGCTCGGGCAGCATAAGCCAAACTTCCCCCCTTCCTCTGGGAAATGGGAAACAGACCGTTCCCCTCCCCAGCCCCATCCATCATGGGGATTAATGGAGCTCCTTGATACTGCTCGCTGGGAACAGCCGCCGCTTGGCTCGTGCGTTATTATATCTGCACAGTCTAAACAACAGATCGGGAATAAATCAAAGGAAGCTCGAAGAGCCCTTTTCCTGGAAGAAGCCACGCAGCCAGACTGACAGCCCAGGGACTGCTTCACTCAGGATCTCGCTGTTTGCCGTCCCTCCTCAGCCTGCTCTCTGGCAGGTTCGGATACAGCCCTCCAGCGCTGCTCCTCTCCGGGTGCTTTTAAAGAGACAGGGCTGAGGGTTTAAGCATCTGCGAGGCTGCTCCAGTGTCCCTTTCGGCACTAAACTGAAGCTGGAACGTCACCCTGCACTGCAGTTCCCAGCCCGGCTCCCTTTACGAGCCACCGAAAGTGTATGAAAGTCCTTTCCAAGTAACCTGCCGACGGGGCAGCCCAGAGACACAGGCACACGCCTGGTGCGGGGCCGGATGTCGGGAGACAGGTGCCGGTGGAGGAGAGCAGACAGGCGCACAGCCCCGCCGCAGGGCGTGGCTCTGAACGGAGCATTGCTCAGAGGTACTGGACCAGCCGCGCCAGGCCCTGCGGAGCTGGGCCAGCACAGGGCAGGGCAGGTCGAGCTCCCCGCCACTGCTCTTCAGTGGGGATTTGGAGGGTGAGAGGGGAGGTCAGCCACCGTGGCACATTGCCATTGGCCTCTGCTCATGCCATTTAGGGCGCTTGTGTGGGCACGCTGCCATCACGCAGGCCCCCAGGCAGCCATCAGACGGGAACAGCTCTCAGCCTCCATCTGCGGTGAAAGGCTCAGAGCCTGCAGAATGACACGACGCCCACCAGCGCCAGGTGCAATCCTCTTAGACCCCCTGGTTCACAGACAGCTCAGTAGCACTGCATGACTTTCCACTGCCTTTTACCCCTCCCTCTGCATGACTTGGGCACGATGCCAGAGAGAATCCTATGTCCTGGACACACTGTGCTCACAAGGCTTCTCCAACAGCGTCTCTCTATCCGCAGCTAACCTCCAGCACTCGGTAGATAAATACACGTTCAAACCTGCACCTGAGACAGCAGGAGGGCACTAGGGTTCATGCAGAATACACATGCACACCCTGGGTTTTGATGGGGCCCCGTTCCACTCTTGCCAAGGAAAAGGAACCCGGAACCCAGGCGTTGGCAGGTAAATGCAGAGAAGCCGGATTTTGTGAACCAACTTGGGCTGGAGGAGCCAGGTTTTGGTTCTGCAAAATCAAAGCAGGGCCGGTTCTGATCCAGGGTCCATTCACCCAAATCACCCCTGTTCAGGCAACTTGGCTAAGAGGCTCGGGGCCACCCCAAGGTCTGCAAGGTGCTGTACAAAGAAGTAAGATGTCCGGCTCCTGCCTTGGAGAGCTTACAATCTAATCAGCTAAAACACAGCTGACGGGAGGGAACAGGTGCAACGCCCAAGCCAAGCGACCGAGGTGGGGCTTGGAAGGTGGCTCGTGGGCACCACGGTTAATGCAGGGCTTTCCCCTTCAGCTGCCAGCCCCACCAAGCCTGATTCCTGACTTTCTGGGGGCCAATGTATTTGTACGTTGGATGTCTACGCAGGCGGCGTTACTGCTCCGAGAGCTTACACAGTTTAAAACAACAGCTTTCCTGTTCACCTCTGAGACGGGGACAAACTTGCTGCGATACCTGCTGCTTCGTTTCCTGAGAAGCGGCTACGACGTGAACTGCTGGGATACACGGCTAAATCAACACACGGCCAGCGCTGGCCCTGCTTTTCCCAGCAGCCTCTTCACCGGGAACGTCGCTCGGTTGTGCAGCTGCTGCTATTACACGTTCCAGCTTTTATTTTTACATCTGCAAAACAGCCCGAAGGGCTGGAAAAACAACCCAGAGACTGAGCCGCGCAGAGAAGCCCCTTAGATCAGGGGGTTGTGGCAGGGTTACGGCGGAATGGCGATTGAATGAACCCATTTAAAAATAAGAGCGAGAGATTTAAAAACAACGGGAGTCGCCTGCTCCGATTACAAAGCTGAAATCCTGCCCTGGGATTCATGGTTCAGGCAGCTACCTCCTCCGGCTCCCCATGCTATCAGCTCCGCCAGTTCTCGCTGAGCTGCAATGCACTGATCCGGGCAAGTAAACAGAGGAGGTTAAAAAAAGCAGCATGCTCCTCGCCTTATTATGAGACCCAATCGCTGGGATAGGAGCTCCCACCGCTGCCAATTTCCACAACCCAGGACTACATTATTTCTGATGTACTCCACGAAACACAGTCGCCTTGACTCGATTAGCCCAGTTCCCCGGTGGCTCAGGCGCTGCAGGCCACGCGGGAGAGGCCTTCTAGTCCCATTGCTCGGCCCCTGGGGAAGAAAAGTGCCTTCTGCTGAACAGCCGCCCCGACAGCGATTCCGGATGGGATTTTAGGGAGCCCTCTGCATGGAGCTGAGCTACTGGGACGTGGGGAGAAAGATCCCTACAGCTCCACGTGGCGCATGGGAAAAGCACATCCCGGTGCTCCCGTAACTCTGCAGCACGACGGGTGTGTCACAGGCCTGAGGCCAGATCACCGTGCGCCCATCCGCTCTCACGAGCCGGGCTGCTGGCTAGGTTATGGTCTTCGAGGAGAAAAGCCCCACTTCAAGGACGCCCCAGGGAGCCGGAAGAAGTGGTTCAGTGGGGGCGTTCTTTCCCCTCGCCCCAGTATCTTTCAAATCAGAGGCCTAACATTGCTCCCCAGAGCATTGGTCACAGGAGGGATGTGTTAGCCCCACTGCCACGGCCAATTCCAGTTTGGGGATTTACCATTCTGCCTCCTGAATGCGGTTGGCTTTGGGACCCTGCTCGACCTCCTGCCCTAGACGGTTGCACAGAGTTGACATTTTAAAGAGTTGCTGCATCCCTGAGGTGGCTGCATTTCCTTGGGGGCTGAAGTGACCCTAGTATCCTTTGTAGACGAGTGGGCAAAACGGTTAGATGATTATTCTGAGGCCACTTCTCCGGGGCTCCTGCGAGGACACGTGAATGAACGCGGGCAGCGCCGAGCGCCTGTCATCATCTGCACGCCGGGTGTTACCGGCATGACACACAGCAGATGTTTTCTCATTAACAGATTCAAATGACAAGCGCTCTCAACTTTCCGCTGTGCTCGGTTCCCGAGAACTGCAAGGAGCATGCGAATAAATGAGCCATCGCCGACCAAGGGCTCTCTGTTCTTATGGACAGATTGAATCCCCGAGTGACTGAGCCCCTGAAAAATGAGGTGTCACTGCTCCGTCATCTGTTACAAGCTGCCTGGCACACCAGCCTCCAGGAGCTCCCACTGACATACATTATGAGCTTCTTCCCACCTCCCTCCCCTTCAATTTGAAAGGCATTCGTCCTGACCCAGGGGTACAGAGCGTGCCTCAAAGACACGAGCCTGGCAGGATCGTGGATTAATTAGCTGCCGGCGGTTTTGGCCGACTCACCTGCAGCCTGATCCCGGACACACAAGCCTCAGCGCTGAGAACGGATCTGTACACAGCGAAGCCGGCCGTTCAGTATCGCCCAGCACCAATGTGGTCACGTAGAGGAGTCCTGGCACTGCCACTAATCACAGCGGCGGCCCGTGTCCCAGTGCTGAAGCAGGGGCCGATCCAGAGCCTTGCCCCATGTGTGGTTTCAGGCAGTGGCTGGGGGCACAGACTTCCTGTCCACTGCCCCATGTTCCCCTACTCACGGTGCACACAGCGCCGCATGGAGAGACTGCAGGAGTTTGAGAGATGGGAACGGTGGATGGGCTAGGAGACCTGCATGCCTTTTCGGGGCCATACTCTCCACTCTGCTCTGGCTGTATTCTGGCTGGAGGTGCCGACAGAGGAGAATATGTCCCCCAGCCAGTTTCCTGCACCCTCCTCTGGTGCAGGGGATGTGCCGGAGAGGAGCTCTGCGCCGCTTATTCTCCACTCGTGAACAACCACTTAGGGACCAGTGGGGTAAGTTACAGCAACACCTCAGCTGCTCTAACTTGCACCCAGGCCAGGAGTGGGGAGGTGTGTGATGAGCAACTGGAGGTCCCTGCCTTGCAATGGGCAGAGCGTGGCTGCAGAGGGGACCCCTTCCCTCCATCTCTGACTACTTCTGGGATAATCACAGAGCTTCTTGCTGGTGGGAAAAGGGCCTTTTGGGGCTCACACGTCAGGTTGTGATTGGAAAGACAATAAATGTCACAGGCTGCAAGCACAGCAGGCGTGCCCCTAAAACTCAGCCCCACCCCCAGGCCCCATGCGCCCACAAGAACCCATCTCCGTGCTTGCAAACAGGCAGCCTGGGAAGTGTTTGTGTCAATCCCAGATGGCACTCGCCTGGCACCCCTTGGAAAGCAGGGTCTGTGGTGTTTGCACTGGGATGCCCTGAATCCCAGGCAGCCCCAGCCACTTGGGGGCAGAAACTGGAAGTGTCCCTTTCCCAAGGAGAATCGAGGTACAGACATGCTCCCCTGAACATAGACACGGCTTGTCCAGATGTCTGACAGCCCAGACAACAGCTCTGTCTCCAAGGAAAGCAGAGACTTATTCATGGCCTGTGACCCTTACAAAGCTAGTTTCTCTATTCATTTGTCATGTTCCTCACCTACCACATTCTCTGAGATTATGGCATTTCATACAAAGTCAAACAGCGCATATGGAATGCCTCTAGCTTCTCCAACTCTGCCTGTAAGCGGTCCGGGTTTCTGATCTGTAGAGCAATACAGGTGGACCCCGGCCCGACAGATCCTGGACTTAGTCTCGGTATAGAGACGTTTTTGCATCCATAGCAAGACATGGACTTCATGCAGGAGACAGCGAGACCTAGTGGTCGAAGGACAGCCCATTTGCTGCAACCATTTGGACTTGGCTTGCAGTTTAGGGAGTTGAACTCATCCATGCTCGAGCCCACCTGCACTGGGGGGGCTCTGGTGGCCCCGCTCCAAATTCTAGACCTTGGTCTTCTGCTATGAGATGCTCAACCCCATGGTGCGGGCTGTGTCTTGGGAAGCTTGATGGGCAGGGCTGGAACTCTTTTGCTTCTCCACAAGGCAGACGCTGTCGGCACAGTCTTGGTCAGTGAATGCTTCTTGACCAACCTTGATTCCAACGTGTGGAGCAGCAAGTGTAAGATCCAGCTGGTAGCTTGGTGGCATAGCGCCAGGGTGAGAATGCATCCCATGCTGCACACCTGAGGTTGTGTAGAAACGCAGCAAAAGCCGTGAACCAATGCGCACTCTCACACCGGTACAAAGATCGGGCACCAGATTTAGTAGAAGATCCGGGGCGCCAACTCCTTTCAGTGCGAGCCAAAGGGCTGATCTGTCAGCAGAATCAAAAGCCACTTCGATGTTGATATACGCCACGTGAAGCAAGCAATTAAATTCTCAGTGCAGCTCAGCTGGAAGCTGTAGCGTAAGGGAAGCATTCATTATCAACCACCCAGCAGTGAAACCTGATGGCTGTGGACACCAAGTCTGTTCAGGAGCATTCGCTGCATCCTAGCAAAGAGAAGAGAGCGAAGACCTTTCCAGGGACTGATAGCAATGAGATCGACCTGTAGTTGCTGCACTCGGTGCGAGATCCTTTGCCCTGTACAAAGACACTACGAAGCCGTCTTCATATTCTGCTGGCACTCTGATGCCCACGCTTTTAAAGAGCAGTCGATGGAGGCCAAAGGCCTTTGAGCAGCTCAGGTGGAATACCATCGGCATGGCCATTCCGTAACCTTTGGATGGCCTTTCGTACTTCCTCGAGTGACAGAGGAGCAGACACTCTTAGTTGAGAGCTCAGTAACCTGGGAGGACCTTCTTAAGTCAAGTCATGGAGCAACCAATGTGGAAAACTCCAGCGTGCGCCTGGCCAACGTTGCTAATTGCAGCTCAATCTACTGAGACAGAAACAAATGGAAATGGTTTGCCTGTGTGTGACGCAGTGCTCCTTCCATTCAGTCGACGAGTCGTTTGCTAAAAGGGAGGTGCACATGAATACACCCCCCCACATGCAGGATCTACTTGCAATGTGACTCTAAAAATGGCATTGTAGGTTTCCGTGCCTGGGGGCGGAGGGGGGTGTTGGTGATTCCGTAGCAATTCTCTGTTTACAAGTTAAAAGATGGTTTTGCGAAGAGCCAGCCCTGTAAAGTCACCTTGGGAGCCAAAGTCTAGCTGGACTCCATCCTCCATTAGCAGGAATGAAGGGTCTACCCCCAGAACATAAGGTACTAGTTCTGTTGGCGATACACTAGCCAGAATCAAATCCAGCTCACTTCCCCAGAGCTGGGTTGGCTCTGTAGGGCTAACGGGAGTTCAACTGTAAACTTATTTTTGCCAGTGGAGGCAGCAAGATGCAACACAGAATATACCTAGGGAGCAGGCTTATTGAGCAAGACGGGCAATTCCATATAGACGTTTTTCTGACTATAGCCATACTTCTGAAGAGAGTTATGGTCTATTGTTTTTGATGCAGGTCTAGCTTCCTTCTGACATCACATACAGTTAGAGTTCTCCTTCCAAAACGCCTTTCCTTTCATAAGCTCGCCTTGATCCATTAACATCTATAAGTTGGAAAGGTCTCTCCTTCCTGGCCAATCCTTCCAAACAGGCTTCATTACAATGCTCTCCTTAGCAGTCATGTAAGAAGCAGGGCAGAGGGGCCCTCTGATCAGAAATCTGGAGTCTTGGAAATTTCCTCAGAACAGAGAGGGCCCTCTCATAATGAGGGATTGTAGGACAGATGTGGGCAATTTACGGGCAACCATAGTCCCAGACCCTTGCCCCATTTCAGCACACTACCCTTGCAATATCCCTTGCAGATACTTGGACAGATAACTGACACTTAACTGTGTCGCAGCCTTGGGCAAAAACTGCCGCTTGGCTAGGAGCAAACCTCCTCATGTCCTGCTTTGCTCAAGCTCAGAATCTATTTAACTACGGCTGTGCTCACCCCTCTTCTGCGACGGCCAGGCTGGCCCTCGCTGGGAGCACGGCAGCACCAGGAGCAAAGGAAACGCGGCACGTTTTCATTTTGGGACCATGGTGAAAGGAAGCTGAAGAGCAAACGAGCCTTCCAAATCACCAGCTCAGTTAGGCAATGGTTTGAATGAGACACTACCCAGCCACCCCTCCACCAGAACCTAGCTCCCAAAGGCCTTCCTCCGTGGTTTTGATTCATACGGAACTCCTCATTGAGGAAGTACAGGCTCTGTATCACGGTCAATGATGGGCAGATGCTGCAAATCCGGCTGTTGCCAAGGCACGTGCTTGTGTGGCAGGTGAGTTTGCTGAACGTGCCGAGGTACCTGGTGGTGGAGAGCAGGAGGGGCTCCAAGTTTACTCCCCTCCTCCACGCTCCGGCAGGCCTTCCATATGGCACAGATGCAGCTTTTGGGCTTAAAGAAAAATTAGCCTTGAACAAGAACATACAGTTCAGAAAGTTCTCACCGCCCCATCCTGGGCCATGCCTGCCCACGTGACCAGTCTCCTTTTGCCCGGCTGTTCAAAGCACCAGGCAGTCTGGTATCTGGGGAGAAGACTCGGGGCCTTGACACAACACAATCCAGCAGCAGGCTGGAGGGGGAGCCCATGTAACAGACGCTACCAATAGGATTCAACTTTGTCAGTACGTCCCATTGAAGGGGAAAGGAAGCCATCCATGCCTCCGGTGTTGGAGACACGTGAAAGCCAGACAAAGGGTCGTTATCTAGAGAAAGATGCTGGAAAAACACACCCAGCTAAAGAGGGGAGAACTGCGCAGCAGCAAACTGTACTAATGAGTCCAACGTGCGTGTGGGGGATAATTACCACACGGTTTGTGCTAATTGCCATCAGAGCCTCCCCAGCTACATTTGCAAACAAGCATTAAGCCGCTAAGATACAGCAGGACTTCAGGCAACTGCTAATGAGTAAATGGAGCAAATTAACTAATTAGAAGAGTGACAGTCAAATGAGTAATGTCAAGAAGATGATGTATTCCCGCGGTGATAAACACTCAGTGGCAGAGAGGCCGTTTTGAGGAACGTGTCACCTTCTCCCTGCTGGTGGGCTGCGCTCTCAGAACTGGCCGCCCTTCGCGCTGCGGCCGAGTTAACAAGGCGGAGACGTTACAAAACTTATACTGTGTTTTCTTTTCGTTAATTCTGTGCTGATGAAACGCACCGGATTAGCTGTTCACGGGGCATCACAACAGAGCCAGCACAGCCATGGCATGGCAAGCTCCCCTCCTGCCAGTTCTGTCACCTACCCCAAAGAGACCATCTCTAGAGATGGATGGGTCTCCGTGGCCCACTCACACCTGGGCCTCTCTGCTTACAAGGGCAGGGCAATGCTGGGTTTTGATGGGGATGCCTGTTTACTCTGAACTGAGACTAATTCATTGAAGTTGGACCAAACAGCTGTTATAGGGTCTGACCTGGGCTGGGCTTTCAACCAGTGACCCCAGTTCCCTGGCCCCTCAGCAGTCCAGGCCCCTGAACTGTTCTTTAGGAAGGAAATTGCTACTGGGTGTCACGAGAGAAGATTTTAGCAGGGCGACTAGGCCTGACCCAATCCCCTGGGGTCAATGGGGATCTGTACCCTGCCATCCTTGCCCTTGCCGAGCAGTCACTTAAACCCTTTATGGCCTCCTGCGCGAAATACCCAGAACTGTGCCCGTGGGGGCGGCAGCCGTTGTAAGAGCCTCCTGGATGCGCCATTTGAGGGAGAGTCCAAGGAGCAAAGCCCACTGAACCCATCAATCTCAGCGGGTCAGCACGCATTGACCCGTGAACCCAGCCCCTAAATAACTGGGCAGGCCTCTCTTACTGGACACATGGGGTATAAATCTGGGTCATGCAATGCTTTGGGGCTTCCGGAGTTACCAGTGACTGCGCTTCGCTTCTTCATCTCCCTTCCCCCAATGTAACAGTTTAAACCATCAGTGCAGAGGGGGGATTTCGGGAGAGGGGAAGGCGCACCGATCTGGGCAGTAAACGCAGAGCAGGTGGCGACGAGCCTGAAAACATTCTGGTGCTGGTTGCACAGGGATAAGCACATTGTGACCTGGCGGCTCTTACCTGCATTGGCCTGGAGAACATGTTGGTCAGCACTTCTTTCCTGGCCTCTGCATAGCTGTCTGCACCAAACATTTCATTCAGACTTTTCTGGAAGGGGAGAAGGGGGGGGGAAAGACAACCAGATGAAAGGCTCGGGGAGAGAACCAACATGTCCTGCTCTTTGCTGCTGTCTTACTGCTCCGGGGATTTCAGAAAGTGCCGACACTTTACAACCAAAGTCCTCTCTTCCCCGTTTACACCCATCACTTAGATATGGGAAACGGAAATGTTTTCCTCACGAAGTAGGTTTCCTTCAGATGCACAGCCTGGCTGGCTACAGCAGGGCCTTTCATGGTCCCGGCAGCCGGCCTGGTCCCAGCCTGGTGCTCACAGCCTGGTTGGCTACGACAGGGCTGCCTGCAACCATTAGGTTGTGGACACCGTTTCTATATATTGCCGTCATTTATGATACTGCTCAGCATCTGCTTTTCAAAGGCAGCAGCCGTGGGGGGCAGAGAAGCCAAGGGACTATCTCCGAACATTCAGAGAGATGGACTTTTAACCTCTCCCTCTCAACCTGCAGGTCAAACCCCAGGGCCTTGTGACCAGTTCCCTCCCATGTAGCAAAGCATATTTCACTGCCCTGGCTCAACACACTGTGTAGAGGTCTGAGGGATGCATCAGTCTGAAGCCATTGTACTAGGCTAGTAACAAGCAGCACTGCCTCCTCCTCGTTGGAAAGGCCCTACACGCTCAAAGCTCGGAGGAAAAGCATCCCCCTGTCTTCAGAGTCCCCGACAAGGAGCACCGTGCAAGTCCCAGAGGGGCCACGGGCCGCCCCTAACAGAACAGCACGAGGGAGGCTGATGATGGGCTGTATTAACAGGATCACCAGCAGTCTAGGGGCAACGAAAAAGAAAATACTGGAGCCCACGCTTCACTTTCGAGCTGAGGTGAAGCTTCATGGCTTGGGCTGCAGAGGGCGTTAATCTGCAGAACCGTCTTATACCCTTCCTTGCATATACAGTGCACAAGATTTCCTGGCATGGGGCTCCAGTCCCACCCCTGAAACCATCATCTTTCTATGCGGAAATTGCTTTCCTGCAACCACTGGCTGGTGAGAGCAGAGCTAACCAGCGACAAACGGCAGGCTGCCCGAACACACAAAACACACTATAGCCTCGTCGGAAACCTCTCTGCTTCTGCCCCAGCTTTTCCTTCCCCTCCCCAGGGAGCATGCTGCTTTACATACCCCTAAGGGTGTCATGCCTGCAAACAGGGGCTTTGGTCCAGATGGAATCATTACCCATCCATCAGGGCACGACTGGACATACAGCAGCATATACTGGCGCTCTGAGGCTACCCTCTGTCATAGGCACTTATAGCTAAGGCTACGTTTTAGTCACGGGCATTTTTAGTAAAAGTCATGGACAGGTCATGGGCAGTAAACAAAAATTCACGGCCCGTTACTTGTCCATGATTTTTACTATATACCCCTGACTAAAACGGGGGGCGGGGGGGGGGCGGCTTGGGAGGGCAGCCCTGGGGGGTGCTGCGGGTGCTCGTGGGGGGTGTCACAGCCCAGGAGGGCATCGCGGGTGCTCGTGGGGGGGTGGCGTGGCCCGGGGGGGGGGGGGCG
>NW_020664439.1:44862606-44951447 GCF_002925995.2 Terrapene triunguis
GGGCAGAGGGAGGGGAGCTGCTGTCGTCCTTCCAGAGAGCCTCCCCACCAGGAAAGCACCCTAACCCCCAGCCCTGAGCCCCCCTCACACCCAAACTCCTGCTATTGGGGGTGGGGGAGGGAGGCAAGACTGTCCCAGCAGCGGCCGGTGGCTTCATTTTTATGCCCTGTGAAGAACATCACGTCTCTCTGCACGAGGTGTTTGTTGGGCGCCCTGGTTTGAGACAGGAGGGTATTACCAGACTTTTCTGAGAGGCTGGCTCTAGTGGAGCACAGAGACCTGCCCCCCGAATCCTGCCACCTGGCTGAAGACAGGGCAGGAGGGTTTCTGATGGAGGACTCATGTGGCAATGCATACCCTGTTCTTTATGCCCAGTGTGTGCCTACAAAGGTGCTCCTCATCTCCAAACTCCCCTGGACACCCCCTTGGCCAGCTCTGCAGTGTCAGCTGCAGCCCTGTGCAGAAGACAGGGCAGATCACCCAGGGAATGGAGAGCAGGTAACCACAGGCCATTACACAAATGCTGTCGGAGAAAGTATCAGTAACCCCAGGAGAGCTTCACCATCTAGACATTCGCCCTTGGCGCAAATCCCCGGTGAGGTCTCCACTCACGTGCAGGGCCCCTGCGCTGCTGAAATCTATCTCCAGTCCCATCTGGTCGCAGAACTCCATGAGGTCGTTCAGCATCTTGGTCTGGGGCGGGGGGTGACGGCGCAGCAAGGCCTGTTGGGGGAAGGAGCGGTAGATCTGATGGGCGACGGCCATGTTCGCCAGCAGCATAAATTCTTCCACCAGCCTGCAGCAAGAAGAGGCATCATGAGGGTTAAAGCAGGAAGCCCCTGCGGACATGAAGTGTCAACCTTAATCAACACACACCCCAGGTTGTACTCAATGCTGGGAGCTAGTGCAGCGTGAACACATAGGAGAGCGGTTATTAGTAGTGGCTTAAGAGGAAGATTAGACCTGAGATACCAGCAAACCCCCCCAAATCCTCCCTCTCCAGCTGAGGTTCCTGTGGGCCATCCCAGTGGTGCAGACAAGCAGAAGCCAGCAATAAATGGACAGCTCAAATTACAATAAAATAATCCCGCTACAGGTCATTGTATCTCCTGAAACACTTGACAAGAAAAGCAAATGTGGTGTGAGTGATAGCACGGAAGACAAACACAGATAACTGTCGTCCTGAGCCAGAGGAAACACGGTCCCCCCCCCATACTTCAGTCTCCCACCCTGAGAACGACATGTGTGGTCAGCACAGCTACAAGAGTTTCAGGCGAATTTCCACACTACGAATCTGCCTTAGTGTTCGCCTCACACAAACGCTGAGTGCACAGCTGGAAACGCAGACAGCTGGCCGGGAAAGCAAAGCAGCTTTTCTAAGTGCAGAGCTGAATGAACGACCAAGACAGCACTGGGGCTAGCCGTGGCTTCTCCCCCGTTAGCTCTGCTCTATGGGGGACGCTCCTGGAGACCAACCCAAGCCAGCCTGAACGCTCCTCTTACTCCCACTGAAAACACAGTCACTGGAGGAAAACCTCACGAGCCGCACACAGGACAAAGCGTAAACCATAACACGAACGATGCTCCTAACGGGGTCATGGGCTACGCTCTTCTTGCTGCAGGACTGTGTCACAGGAGAGGTGTTTAACAGGGCTTGGACAAACAGAGAAATGTGTTTAATTGGGCCTTCCACCATTTGCTCCACGTATTCGGTGGATTTCTCAAGTTGTGCTAACTGCCAAAAATGACAATAGAGCTGTAAAAGCAACATCACACTCTCGGCATAGCATATGCATATTGCCACTAATTATGCTGGCATCGGAGCGCAGCTCCTGCATGCCAAGTGGCCACGGCAGAGCAATTTGGAGAAGTCCCTTGCGGTGGAGCCCAAGTGCCTTTGTGGCAGATTTGCAGGACGAGGCACAGTACTTTGTTGTGCTCTGTGACTTAGAAACCAACAATGGAGACCACTGGGGAGTTCTACTGTGTGTGCTACTGAGGTTAATGAGCAACATGTGCATCGCACTACACTGTATTCCTGGGCTATACTACAATAATAGCGCATGCCCAGACTTATTGTATGGTCAACCGATTGCACTTGTGCAGTACCCAATAGAAAAAGGAAATAATTAAAGACAAACCCAGAGGAGGAATAAGCAAATTACAGCTGTAATCAGCATAGGGATGTAAATAGCGGTTAAAAAAGTTAACCGGTTCAACAATAAAAAAATCGTTAAACCGGTTAACCGAGGTTAACCTGGCACGGCAGGGGCTGGGGTTCCTCTGGTGGGACGCTGCAAGGTGGCAGGGTCTGGGGTCCCACCGGGGCTGAGGTTCTGCTGGCCTGGCCGGGACTGAGGTCCAGCTGGCGCGGCCGGGGATGGGGTCCCTCCAGCTGGCTGACCCGGCACGGCTGCCCGGGTTAACAGTTAAGGTCCAGTTAACAGTAAGCCCAATGCTAACTGGTTAACCTTTGACATCCCCACATCAGCAGTGAAAATGCTCATCTGTAATGGATCAGAACTCCTACCAGGAGCAGCGCTGTGGACTCTCCTTAGGGACCATGGAGCTAATAGGCCAACCTCCTGATTTCTGCGCACACAGACAGCTTAAGGGACGCTATTCCCAAAGGGCTGACAGCTTCCCTACCAGACGGGTTAGAAAAGGACACTGGGGTAAACAGGGGAAAGGGACTGGGAGAGGGTCACCAATAAATCACTAGCACTGTAAAGAACAAATGGTAATATTGGGCCAACTACCATTTTATTTTAGTTTCTAAAATTTACACGCAAGCCCTGACAGGAGTGACAAGTGCTGCAGGTAACGTGGTGGCCATCACAGAATGGAAGCTGGGTTCATTTAATACATATCCATGACAATACATTTCAGAGAGGAAAGTGGTCAAGTTGGATAAGGTTAAAGCTGCTTTGGCGCAGTTCAACCAGCAGATGGCAACATTGGTCCCTTTATGGCAGCTGGTACCAGCCGCTGTTAGTCAGACTAAGGAGCGAAGCAGCGCTGTGCAGGTAACCAGTTGTGCATTCCATCTGCTGTGTAAAACAGGCGTTTCTAAAGGGTAAACCAAACCAAACAGGGGTGGCAGGGTTCAAATAGCTCATCAGCGAAAGGAAAACATCACTGGTTTCTGTCAGAGCCACAAACTCGGTGCAAGATAAAATAACCACCTCGAGTCTACAAGCCTAGTTTTCAGTGAATCATTTGGGAAGCAGAAACGCATTCCTGGCAGCCTGGTACGTGTACGGTCATCAGTGCCCACACTTCTACAGCAAACGTCTCTTGCGACTAGTGGCGGAAAAGGTAATTACAACACTTAACCAGGTTAACTGAACCAGTCTGGCAAGCGCTAAGGCCAGTAAAATGTATCAGGCCAGATTCTTTACTTTTCTTTTGTGCATTGCAAAGGAAAGTCCGAGATTTATAGGAGTAGGTAGAGGCACGCAAGCATATGGGCAGATGTCACTGGGACACAGGTGTTGCTGTAACACATCAGGCCAATGGTCCCTCTCGTCCAGGAGCCTATCTTGAAGTGTGATCAATATCAGGTCTTTCAGAACAAGGTGTAGAACTTTCCTAGAGGACAAGGCAATAACATGCCCAAGGGGGAAATTTCTTCCTACTCCCAGGCAGAGAGCAGTGCTTTATGTCCTGAGGCACGCGGGAATACAGCCCCTGTAATTCTCTACCCAAACTCGTGGGAACGCAGATTGTATTTTTATTGTTCCCAAGGGTGTCTAATCCTTAGCTCTTTGCCTCACTGATAACTTGGGGCTGCAAATTCCTCCGGTTCATTATGCTTCGTATTTTTAAAAAAATATTTTGTTTCATCAATTTTTTTTGCCTTTTAATTTTACTGGGGGTTTTGTTCTCATGAGTAAGAGTAACTGGAAGCATCGGACAGATGGCCTCGATACCATTCGTTATTTTCTTTACCGCTATCTTGTCCCCTTTGATTTGCCTTCTCAGTAAACTAAATGTCAGATAATGCTGCCTTCTCTCTCTGCAAACGCACTTCAATCTGGATTTGCAAAACCTCATTCTGGGGGCCCATCTCTATAGCACCTCAGGCCTGACCTGCTGCTCTAGTCCCGAGTGTATCAAAGAGAGATGCCAAATAACTGGGTAGTTTGGGGATATGGATAGAAAGGACTTAAAATGGGACCGAGCCCTCCTAACTGCTTTCATCTGTGACATGGCGGGATATGAACCCAGCTTTCCAGAGATGAAAGGCTAGTGGATTAACTCACTGTGCCCAAAGCCCCTAGTTAGATGCTTTAGAAGAGACGCTAACTAACTAAAGCAGAGACTCCACAGAACAGTGCCCTGCCAATGCTTCCAGCCTCCTCCCAAACGGAGGTTCAAGTGAGGCTGGGAGACTGGCAGAAGAGTTCCCTTTTCTGTTGTATCCGGTTGCCAACTCCCATAGTTCTTTACAAGCATATTTGTTTCTTCTGAACGAGGAATCCTAGGATCTGAGAGCTAGAACTTCAACACGAGCAGGCCAGAGCACACGAGCAACACTACAAGAGACCAGAACGCTCACACAAAGGAGCGACCCGGCTTTGGTAAGGAGAGAGAGTTGTTTCTTGAAGTTAACAGAGTGAGAATAAAACGTTACAGAAAGTGCCTTGACCATACCCTATTACATACGGCAGTTTCTAGCCCCCCGTCTGGTCGGTTTCTATTGGCCAGGGTCGGTACAGATCCTGTACTGCTGCCATAGGCATGGGAACGAGGAGTGCGGCGGGTGCTGCAGCACCCCCAAATTTTATGTGGGGCCCTGGCTGCTGGCCCCAGCACCTCTGTCCAGGTCCCCCCACCCCGGAGACACGGCCCTGCTCCCAGCCCCAGCTCAGGGGGGGAGGGGGCGTGAACAGAGGTAAGGGGGCTGGCTTTCACCACCCCCAGTATTAAAAGTGTTCCAGCGCCACTGACTACTGCATGAAGATGCCTTGTAAAGGTTCCAGCCCCACGGAAGTCAATGTGGAAAAACTCCCATTGGCGTCAATAGAGCGAGAATTTTGTTCTTGACTGCTGGGCCTGAGAGTGATTCCCCTCAGCTACCACATCCGTAGGGTTGGAAGAGCCAGTCTGTCCAATTAACCCTCCTACCTGCCAGGTCACTTTCACAACCATTTTCCTTTTGAGTCAACATTTCTCCTTATTTTCAGCAGGGCGACACCTGCGTGTCTTTGTCAGCTTCAACAAAACAGACGGAGTCACTGGAGTTCTGCAAGCGTGAAAGAGGAATTAACGCTCAGATGGTGTTTCGGGCTAGCTCAGAGACGTTTCTGTTTTAAACTTCAGACTTGCCGGGAATTTAGTCGCCGAGGACAATGTGCATGCAGTGCCCGTGTCCATCTAGTCACATCTAGGCTAAGGTGAAGCACGAGAAATTCCTGCTCGGAGAGGGCCTGATGGACACCGAGGGACGAGTCACGATTCCAAATGAAAGGTCTCTTTTGCCGTGTTTGTGAGCTCACCCACTTCGGCAGAGGAATCAGGTGTGGGCTCAGAGCCTGCAGGACCCACATCTGTCTCGAACATGTTAATGCATAGGGCTCGCTGCATACATGAAGGGCAGTGAAGTGTTTTCTTCCTTGGGATCGTATAAGGGAGGGAGATTTTGTGTGGATGTTTAGAAATCTGTGTTGTTCACCTTTAAGGGGAGGAGCATGGGCAGTTACCCAGAATTGCTGGCTGCTTAAAAGCAGAAACCAACCTGGAGAGGTGAGGGCCTGTGGGCGCTGTCAGCACAGGCCGCCTTCCCACCTCCCCAGTCGTTATCCTCAGCCTCTAGGGCTGTAGGGCTGCAAACCAGGAAGCCCCCCCAGGCCTCTCAGCTGTAAAGAGCTGTTTTCAAATGGAGCTACCGCAGGCTGTAACTCCAGCTAACTTTGAGAGTGCAGGGCTTCAAGTCAGCAAATGCTACTTTGTGGTTCGGAAAAAAGAAATGGATCATAAGGCAGCCTGGAGCTGAAGTTTGGCTGGCAGCGTCTGGAGGCCAGCGCCGAAGCCTGGCTCTGTCATTAACGGGAGCAGAGCACTGAAACTGCTAACTGTCGGCAGGTCAAACGACAAGAGGGATTTTTTTTTTTTTTTTCTTAAAACAGCCTCACTTGGAGTTTGGCTGGGTACATCTGGCAGGCTGGAGCGAAAAGAAAAATATTTCATGGCTAAAAAAATGGAGACAGAGAGACTAGTCCATTTGAATTTGTACTGAATGAATCCCATGTGAAATGCTCTCCAACACCATCGGTACAGTTTCCTCTGGAGCAGCTCAGCTATCCTTGGCTCCCAGCGGCACAAAATCCCATAAACAATATGCTCTGAACTTTTGCCCTTTGTGCACTCATGCAAGGTTTCCATATCCACCCCGCACGGGGAGGTGGGTCAGAGCAGGTGCTTGTCCTCGCCACCGGTTCTTACTGATAACGGCAAACCTGCTCTCTGCGCCTGCGGTACAAAGAGCTTTCTAACCCTGTGCACTGCAGCACTGAAAGAGAGAGGACAGCCCGAGAGTCCGGTAACATGCAGAAGCATCTTCTGCAGGCCCTTTGGCCTGCAAACTCAGTTTGCTCATGAATTATGGGCTGGATGCAGGAGTCACAGCATGAAATTCCATGGCCTGCATTACGCAAGTGGTCAGACTAAGGGTAACAAGTGATTAAGCCACACAGTCAATGGGACTTAAGGCTCCTATGTCACTTCTGACCATGGACCTTAGGAGCTTTGGGAAGTGTTATCCTAGATGATCATAATGGCTCCTTCTGGCCTTAACATACATGAAAGAGATAAAATATTGGATTTGCATCCCAATTCTCAGCACAGTAAAGCTCAGACAAGTAGAGTGTGGGTTTGGGCTGCTGTTTCCATGGCAGTACTGCTATCCAACCATCTTCTGATCTCATAACCTATACTCCTCCTGCTTAGCTTCCCGAAGGATATTAATAAATCAAAGGTTGCTGCACTTACAATGTAGGAAGTATAGGCACAAGCCAGACAGATTGGTCACAGCAACACAATTCTCAGAATAGCAGCCAAATGTTACTGACTCCTGCTGCCCCAGCACAGCACAGTAAGGGTCATGAGACAGGATAAACTAAAGCAGTGGCTCTCAACCTTTCCAGACTACTGTACCCTTTCAGGAGGCTGATTGGTCTTGTGTCCCCCCCAACTTTCACCTCCCTTAAAAACGACTGCTTACACAATCAGACATAAAAATACAAAAATGTCACAGCACACTATTACCGAAAAATTACCTATTTTCTTGATTTTACTATATAATTATAAAATAAATCAACTGGAATATAAATAGTGTATTTACATTTCAGTATACAGTATAGAGAGGTATAAACGAGTCATTGTATGAAATTTTAGTTTGTAATGACTTTGCTGGCGCTTTTTATGTAGCACTTCTAAAACTAGGCAAATCTCTAGATGAGTTGAGTA
This sequence comes from Terrapene triunguis, assembly GCF_002925995.2. Classification (NCBI taxonomy): domain Eukaryota; kingdom Metazoa; phylum Chordata; order Testudines; family Emydidae; genus Terrapene; species Terrapene triunguis. Next base: position 44,870,077 of record NW_020664439.1, read on the forward strand.
CCCCCTGGAAGACATCTGCGTATCCCCAGGTGTACACATACCCCTGGATGAGAACCATTGAGCTAAAGCACGCCTCTTCCTCTGTACAGAAGCTTATTTGACTTTCAGTCTTGTTATCTCAGTCTTCTTAGAGAAGAGGTGACCAAATAGGTATATTCCTAAAGTTAGTATATCCACACTGCTGATATATGGACACAAGGGGCCAAACCCTACAGGGTGTGTAGCCCTATCAGGATGGATCTTCCTTACCTCTGACAGACCTGAGGGGTCAGTCTCTTCTTTACACTTTGGCAACACTTGTCTAGCTTGTCATACCAATAAAGTCTCATTGAACTGAACCGAGTCCGCTGGGGTCTCACTTCATTTGAGACCTTGGGCTGGTCTAAGAGTCATGGCCAGTCGCTAAGGCTTTACCTGGTCAGTTGGGTATTCTAATCGTCCTCAAAGCATCCTCCCAGTTTCATTCTTTTTTCAGCAGGATGAAAAACCCTGCTCACAACATTAGACACAAGTAGTATACTGACACATCTCAGAACAGAGCCCAATATGACCAGGTAATTCTTGCCGAGGTTACCAGCTTCACTTCATCTTGTAGCTGGTGGCCCCCGTTACAAATCCCATCGACTGGTTTCCATTCCGTCTCAAACCCAGCCTCAACTCCAGCCCCACCCTTCCACTTCTGACAGGAAAGAGCCGTTTGCTGCTTAAATTCCTTCCCAAGCTTCAGTCTACCCTGCAGAGTGACCTGCTGTCTTGTTTCTTAATGCCGTAACCAACAAGCCTCTTTCCACGCTTCCCCGTCCAGCTGTCCCCCCCCCGCTCCACGTTTCCAACCTGCACTTATGTTTCTGCGTCACGCATCCCAGTTTTATAACTGGATCCAAACATGGCTGAATGGTAGGGTGGGACAGAAGGACTAATATGGGGCCAGATTTGGATTTCAATATAAACCTTGCAATAATATGAAAACTCAGCGCTAAGTCACAAGGGAATTCTCTGTCTTGACAATTAACTCTGCCTTTCTTCTTGGACAGAACTACCCAGGGCTTGGACATTAAACCTCAATCGCCACCATACACACTAGTGAGAGCTTCTGTGCTCCCTCCCCAACAGCCACTCCAGCATTAGATCACCTCAGTTCTTGCCTGCTAGAGGATACGCAGAGATCTAAGTGGTAAGCTTCACGGGAGGAGCCATGCTTTTTAACCTGCCTGAAAGGGCCTGATGGCACTCTAGCACGTGAATTGCTGACATCCCTAGTCCCCTGGTAGTCTTATTGAAGAGCGATCTATTAACAAGTGATGGTCTGAAGCTGCTCTGAGGAACCCTGACCACAAAGCTCTGTTGTACTAGTATTACTTTGTAGCCTGCCAATAGGAAGTTACCTTTATAGGATGTTATTTTCCACAAAAGAATGTCACAATATTATACATGGACTTGACTTCATATAGAAAGAAGCAGCAGCAGCAATCACTTCTAGCGACTGAAGATCAAGGAGTGGCAGAATTCATGGTCTGAAAAGTGCAGGACTCTACTGAGCAGAACTTCACTGCAGCTCATCTGGTACGATTTCTTTAGAGAGTTAAGACCAACAGTCTACTCTAGCGGCCTAGATACAGGAGGATTTTTTTTTTTTTTTTTTTTAAATCCAAGTAAGTTTGCTTTTGATTACTGTTCTTTCATGAAGTGAGGGAACTTAGGAGGTTTCACTAAAAAAGCAACATTAGCTAACCCCAAGTCTCTTCAGAGCACCGCCAATGACAGAATCATGCTCTTTGGCTGGTAGCGGCTAAAAAGCTTGCAATGGCTTAAGTCTTTTTCAGTCCAGCCTCCTGCAACAAGGGTGTACTGTGTCTTAACAGAGAATGCTTTTCCCATCCAACCGCCAGGTGCACCTTTACATACACCGGCCAGAATTTCATTCCTGGTTGAACAGTTATGAAAATTAAATCCCCTACTATTTAAAAATTGGATTTTAAAGTTATAGATGAGCCTTATATAGAACTTGCAGTGTTGGTGTGGGGCTGTCTTTGCCAAAGAGCATTGCCAAAAGCCAAAACAGACTTTTTTTTTCTTTAAAGAAAAAGAGTAATGCTGGCGGTGCCTGGCTTGATGAAAGTAATTTGTGTTATTTTCATAGCCAGCAATAGGGTTGAACAAAACAGAGCCGAATAATGGAATTACTCCACTTTCTGAGATTGCTCAATTAGCTCTTGGTTAAAACTGTTAACATGGAAACTTGATGAGAATAGCAGCTCCAAGGCCCTTTCCGATTCAGATCTGACAAAGCCAGAATGGCTCCTCTCTCTAACGAACTCCCTTGCTCGGGCAGAATGCCCTGTTTATTAGCTAGAGCAGTGTCCCAGCAACAGCTGCCTAGAACATGGATGCATGGAAGATTTTTCTCAATTTGAATGTCATTTACTGGCCACTCTCACCCCTTTAGGCTGGAAATGCCACTATACCATTTTCCCACTTTAACCAAATGAAGTGCAGTACAGTGGAAAGCTGTTTAAGTCCTCGGTACTAAAGCCAGGCTATTGGAAGCAGTCAAGATGATTAGCAATTAATTGCTTAAAGCCTAATGTACTTGGGTTGCACACAAGGATTCAGAACGCTGAAAAACCTTAATCATTTGCCTATGTTTCTTGGCTGTTATTGGCACCCCTGCCCGTTGTATCATGGGGCTGGCTGCATTTGGGGGAGGGTCTTTAGGTAGGATATTAGAATATCGAAGAGTACGACAGCTAACAAAGAACTGGGGTGGCATGACAGCCCCTCTGGGCTTTGCAGCAGGAATGTCAGCACGCAGCTCATGGGACACAGTTCTACCAGACCCAGGGTTTGGGACACAGTTCTACCAGACCCAGGATTACCCTCCTATTTAACAAGGAGCTGAAATGATTGGTCTCATCCTCACGTGCGCCACCTTGATCCAAGCAGAAAGTAATCTGATCAAAACCAGAGAGTACCTGTACTGCAGAGCGGGCTTAGCCTCCGCGGGCTTAGCCTCCGCAGGCTGGGCCTCTTTATTAAAGGTTAGCGTGAGTGAAATCTGCGCCATCCTTGTGGAAATTCACTACAACCATGAGACTGTTAGCAAGACAGTGATGTGATGCTCAGTTGGGCAAAGCGTGGGCGCTCCTGCAGTGTAGCGATCCACGGCTTGAGGCCTAGCGAAGAACCCATGCATTAAGCCACCACGCTGAAATAAATGTTCTTGGTGAACACTTCTGTAATCTGATATGGAAACACGAATTTGTCAGTACTCTGTGCAGAGGTGTGTGTGTGTGGGGGGGTGGGTGCGCGTTTGGAAATACACTCTTTGAGTGCTCACTTGAGTTTTCTCCCAAAAGCTTCTGCTATCTTCTTCCAGTGTCCGGTATTTTAGCCATGCAGCTGAACAGCTGAAACACCATCGGGAGAACTCCCTGTCAGTACAAAGAACAAGGACAACTTTCCCTCATTCCTTTTCCATAGTCTCCGAAGTGTGAAACGGAACACTAAATGTGCCATTAACCCAATGTCATTGTGCCTATCTTGCAGCATGCAGCCTATATTCTCTCTCTGCTCACCACACCACATCCTACAGAGGGTGCATTGGCTTGGGGCAGCTGCAGGCATTCAGTGTTATTGTTATCCAGTATTGCAAATGATCGTACCTTTAAAAATGCTGGCATGTCTCTGCTGAGACACAGAGGGGCTAGGCCCTCTCGGTGTCTCAGCAGAGACATGCCAGCATTTTTAAAGGTACGATCATTTTTGTTTTTTTAAACATATGCCAAAATGTTCTTCGTATTTTTCCCAAGTGGTTTCATACATGGCTTCAGATTGTTTTGGGTAGCGATTGCAATGTGCTCTACAGCACACCTTGGCTATTTTGTTTGGCATCCTGACGTTGTCCTTACAGATTTGTATCAGCGCTATTTTGCCCTCGTAACAGTCCAGTGTTTCAAGGAAGTTCCATCTCTTCAGAGGGAGTTCTGCAAAGAAAAGCCAAGGACCTGCTTTCTTTCCATAAGACCCTCAGTGAAGGGATGACAGCTGGCCTGCAGAACACAATGCTGTACTCAACTACACGGTATCACTACTAGGAACCATCACTCAGGGCATGTCTACCCACGCCTGACCCATGTCAGTTGACTCGGGCTCACAGGGCTCCGGCTGCAGGGCTGTAAAACTGCAGCGCAGACGTCTAGGTTTGGGCTGGAGCCTGGGCTCTGGGACCCTGCGAGGGGGAGGGTCCCAGAGCCTGGGCTCCAGCCCAAACCCAGATATCTACACTGCAATATTATAGCCCTGCAGCCCAAGCTGTCACGGGCCAGCCGGGGTGTTTTATTCCACTGTAGACTGCAGAGTCTCACTCGGGTAGGATTGCTCTAGGGAGTTCTCTATTGAATGTGACAATAACCGAATTAAAATTAAATCCAACACATGACAAACTATTGTTACAGACATACGATAACGGTCTAATCTGAAGCCTAGCCTAAGAGGAAAATGGAAGGGATTCCTGAAGAAACATAGACCGTTAGCCTTGTTCTTGATGTGAGAGTCTCCCACCCCACACACCAGGCCGGCACAGTCTGCTAGGAGGCCATATTGTCTGCTTAATTTAGGAAGCTTTTCCTTAGCCTTGAAATTATGCAAGTGATTTATGGCTAAAAAATAATAGGAAAGTAAAGTCAAAGCCTGCTCCACACAACAGCATGTGTTACATGGCTGCCTACCAGAAATGCCAAGACCCATTAAGGCAGAAGCAAAGAGCAGCACAATGGAAAGTTAAAGATGCTTTCTGCCCATGTAATTAATTAGTCAGGTCTTTTTCACATCCCCTGCAGCCTTCATTAATGTAACATTGAAGTGAAGGAATATTAACAATTCAGAGAACACATTAATATTGACACGACACCTGCACAATGCAAATGTAAGTCCATTAGGTAAACAGCTGATCTTAAGACATCAAGACAGAAATAGCCTTCTGACATTTCATAGCAGGAATATCCTGTGGAGTTCCTATTCATTGCTTCGCTCTGCTAGAATGCCACGGTTCTTATAAGGAAGTGGACTCCAGGCCTTGTAGTAGCTCCTGAAAGGATGAGAGAAACCTGCATTTCCATTAAAGCATTTGCCTGTTTGATATGGAAAGTATCTTTCTAAAGCTGAGTCATGATCCAGAAAGATCAAAAGGGATTTTCAGGAAGGGATTTTTACAAGTTTCCTCTGCTGGCAAAGCATGGAGGTAAAAATCTGAAGTTCACAGCTTGTAAATGTTAATCTGCATTTAGGATCCTTTCAGAATCTGAGCCATGTTTTAAAATGCTTTAACCTGACACACATTTATGCAAAGGAAGAAACACACAGCTATCTCAAATGGATCTCAGAGATCTTCTAGCACCAGTGATACAAACAGAATCTCTGGAAATTGGCCCTCTCATAGCATGCCCATCCATATGTTGTCCCATCATCCATGTTCAGCTAAGCAGGCTTGCTCACATTTTGCACAGATTTCTCCCCTTGGGTTAAATCTTTCTCTTTAAGAGCTTATCTGGCACAAAAGGTCCAAGCGAGTGTTTCCAAAGCTGGAGACAAACTGAAGGAAAAGAAGAAAAAAAGAGAGGGAATGGATACACCAGACAGAGGACGTATGCTCTGGGAGATGAGGAAAGATTGTTAAGACTGTCCATCTACCAATCTGGAATCACTCCTGGGACATACAAGCAGGAGACAGCAAAGGAGGGAAGAACATACAACAACTGAGTACCTGAAGAACCAGAACCGTTAATTGTCAAAAAAAAAAAAAAAAAAAGTGAAGTTAAAAAGACCAGCATGTGTTAAAGATGGAGGAAGGTCTGAAGAATCTGGCAGTCAAAGGCTGTAGCATCTGAGAAAGCCACGACCACCTTGTTATGTTTAGTAGAGTGAAACCTAGGTGGTGAACCTTACACATATTGTCAAACAAAGACCTGTTTCTCTTTGCTGTGGAAGCTACTAGTGATCCGGTTGAATGGGCATGAATTTCCAAGGGAGGACTGATCTTACAACTGGAGAAGGATTTTTTTATGACTGCTTTGACCCACTTGTAGGAAGTGGATTTTGAAACTGTGTGTTTTTTTTGTTTTTTTTTAAATAACTAAGCCACAAAAAGTGTGTTCCATTCCCTAATTGGAGCTCTTGTAACTAAACAGCATTTGAGAACTTAGGAACAGGAGGCCAGTTAACATCAGGGAGTGAAGAGCAATCTTCTTCCGGCCAGGTCGTTTAGACCAGAAGGAGGAAAAGGAACTCTGGTTGGTATGGAAAGGGGGAATAACACTTTCACTGTGAACCGCAGAGTGGTTCTGAGAATAACTGTTGGGGAAGAGGGATGGAAAGGATTCTAAGCTTGCTGACTTAGGGCGTTGACAACAGGAAAGAGACAGAAGGCAGAGGGAAACTTCCCCCACGGGCGCAAAGGCGGGGATGTTAACACTCTGATTAAAAATTCCATTTCACCTGGGACTGCTGACCAAAGGCCCGAGACACTTGGATGCCTGAAGAAAGTAGGAGATGTTAGGATGAGAACGAAGGCTTCGTCATTAAATTCTGGGCTTTGGAGACCAAAGCTTGGACTTGGACAGCATTATAACAGAGATTGCTACAGAAACCTTCCAGCAGGAGCTTTAGGATGGAGCCCCAGGGTAGGGCCCAGAGTGGAGTTAAGATTTCTAGAGGGATAGCTCAGTGGATTGAGCATTGGCCTGCCAAACCCAGGGTTGTGAGTTCAATCCTTGAGGGGGCCACTTAGGGATCGGGGGCAAAATCAGTACTTGGTCCTGCTAGTGAAGGCAGGGGGCTGGACTCGATGACCTTTCAAGGTCCCTTTCAGTTCTAGGAGATAGGATATCTCCATTTAATAATAATAAAAAAAAAAACACACCAATGGAAACAAATACCCAGGATAGGTGAGCCTTTAGGACATGCGTCCGACGAAGTGGGCATTCACCCACGAAAGCTTATGCTCCAATACATCTGTTAGTCTTAAAGGTGCCACAGGACTCTTTGTTGCCTTTGACAGATCCAGACTAACACGGCTACCCCTCTGATACTTTTAGGACCAGTTTTACTATAGGAAGATTTCTATGATCTGGGAAGGTAGCAGAAGATTTAGGGAATCATATCAGCCATCAGGATGATGGTCACCTCATACAAACCCTGTCTGTGTATAGGTTCTGTACTGGCATCCATCACTAATATCTAGGCATCTACTAGGCTATCAGTTTTACATAGAGAAGCCCCTAGCGGGCTCCAGAGCCTTCAGCTCTTCTCCCTTATCTGGTTATGGGAAGCTCTGCTTGAGGTGGTTTTTGGGGAGGCTTTTCCCTTGTGCTTATGGCTGCACAGAAGTGGAACGCTGTAGATCCCTGCTCACAGAGGATGGTTTTCAGTTGTAGCGTGGAGTGTGGGCAGGTTGAGGGGAACAGTTGTATCAATAAGTGGCAAGCAATCCAACTGGCTCCCGTCTTGTTATTTTTGGTCTGAACTAATTTTGAAGCACAACACATGAACATTCTGGTTACCAAGATTTTCAGAGACATGGAAACATTGGGGGGGGAGGGGGAGGGAAGGGAGACATGAGGGCATGGGAGGCAGATTGGGGTTAAAGCAGATGGAGTAAGCATTGGCAAGAGGGGGGAAAGCAGGTAGTATGCTGGGGTTTATTTGTATAATGACTACTTAAATGCTCTGGATAATCTCGGGGCTTGGGCAGCCTTTCAGCATATTTAGATGACCCAAAAGGTTTCGTATCCAGCACCTACAATCTTAAACTAAAGAGTAAGTGGGAAAACCATGTTTCAATGCAAGGATTCGGGCATAGCCCTGGGTGAAAAACAATGGGCAGGAGTTTGTTGGGAAACATAGCAGGTTTGCTGAATATATGATCACCCAGGGAAATTCATTACAGAGATACTATGTCAGTGTGATGCCGTGATGTTATATGTCAGACAAAAGATAGGAAATTTAAAATTACGCTTCCCTCAGCAATAGTAACTCTACCAATTTGTATGGACTAAAAGGCCAGGTTGGGAACACTATTGGTTGAATGTGATACATCCTCTATCTGTAGGACTTTATCCTACATTTGCATTACATGATAGGCCTTTTCCATCTGTAACGTAACTTCAGTGCTTTAACACCAAACCATGCCCATTTTTATTCGGTAAATAGATAAAATGGATGTTGGATTTATGTACGCAGAGCCACGACCAGGCCTGCTCAGGCCTCAGCATATATCTACAGTGCAGTCAGAGGTGTGACTGCAGCAAGTGTAGACTCACCAGAGCTCGCTTTGATCTAGCTAGCTCCAATAACAATAGCAGTGAAGTCCTGGCAGCATTGGCTAGCCACTCGGGTACATACCCAGGTCCCAGGTGGGCTTGTACAGCCCATACTGCTGCGGCTTCACTGCTATTGTTAGGGAGCTAGCTCGGGTGTGCCTTCCCCTGCTGCAGTCACACCTCTCACTGCAGTGCGGGTGTACTCTCGGACAGAGCCTGGGGTTAAAAGGCATCAACATTATTTCACCAGTCAGGAGCCTGCCTACTGCAAGTCTGGAATATATCAAGGCTTCAGTGAGCACGGGGTCTTCTAAGCAGGTATGAAAGTACCCTTGTTTAGGCAAAGCGTTAGAGGAGAACAATCACACACACACTGAAGTTCAAGCCCATGCAGACAGACAGACACAGACACCCAAACACTCGGCGGGAATAGACCTGACAGCCAGCCATTCAATGAAATACTTGCTTCTACAAACGAGTAAGGTTCAGTTTTACTGACAGGTCTTCCTAGACTCCAATCAGAGGGGTGCACAGAGAGACAGATAAATGAAGATATGAAAGTGCTTGCTGCTTGCAGTTTCAGTGCAACCATGGCCCAGAAGCAGCAGCAGCTCTAGAGCACTTCTGGAAACTAGAAAGAGCTCTGTCTCTAGAACCCAGAGGAGAATACGATAGTCCTCAGTGTATTGGTAAAGCCAGACAACACTTTGCTCCACACCATGTAGTCCTATTGCCCACACTGCATAACGGGGGCAAACCCCAAAGCGTGGCCAGGAATCAAACCTCATGCGCCATTAAGTGTAGGTGATGAATGTCTCCACCCTTAGGTGCCACCGCAAGAAATCCAGCCTCGTTATTTATTATTTCCTTTCAGGATGGGAGCAGGCAAAGCTAGATTTACTGAGGCCTTTTGAAAACTGCTGCACTGGTCCCGAGTGCTCTAGTGGAACCAAGGGAGGCTTGGGAAAGCGAAGGATGGGAATCCCCTCCGTGTTTCTACTACCCATGCCGGAGGCTACCGAATGCACTACCCGTGGAGGGACCCTTCAGAACTGGATCTGAAAAGTCCCCTTCCTGGCTTGGAACTGGGAGTTAGTTACCATGGAGGCTGGTAGCCTGGAGCCCAATAAAGTACTAATAAAATTCCCTCCTTCGAGAGGTCAGACACACGGCACCATCAGCGTATTTATGCAGTTGGATCCAAGGGATATCAGAGCAGGCGTTATGGCCAGTCATATACAGAGCTAACTCCAAACGGGACTTGCAGCACTGCAGAATCTTGGCAATGCACTTTTTCACCCCTGAAGAAGAGAATTCCACGTCTCTCTTTTCGCCTCTGCATTCAAGGATTACAAAGAGGCTCTGAAGCCAGTGGCTGTTCTTTCCAGAGATCTGGCACCAGACACTTAAGGCCTACAGAGACGCTGTAGTAGTGCAATCTCTGATTCTGTGAATCTCAGAATTGATAGAACTGAGGTGGGTATTGTACCCTCACATCCCAAGGTGTCAGTTCTAGTCTGTCAGGCAGGGCCGGCTCCAGGGTTTTGGCCGCCCCAAGCAGCCAAAAAAAAAAAAAAAAGCCGCGATCTGTGGCGGCAATTCAGCGGGAGGTCCTTCGCTCCGAGCGGGAGTGAGGGACCGTCCGCCGAATTGCCGGATGTGCCGCCCCCCTCCGGAGTGGCCACCCCAAGCACCTGCTTGCCAGGCTAGTGCCTGGAGCCGGCCCTGCTGTCAGGTCCTCAGCAGCTGGAGTCTCATAAACCTGAGCCTGGGTGACTGAATTTCTGCTAGACAGCTTATGCCTTAGCTCTGGCCATCATCCTGGATCAAATCAGAAGCTTGTAATGTGTTTCCCCTTTCCCGTGTCGTGAGGACCTCGACGCTGAGTCTGCTGGCCCACATACCTACACCAGCAACACCATCACAGGACCTAACCAGATCAGCTACATCATCACCGGCTCATTCACCTGCACGTCCACCAATGTTATATATGCCATCATATGCCAGCAATGCCCCTCTGCTATGTACATTGGCCAAACTGGACAGTCACTACGCAAGAGGATAAATGGACACAAGTCAGATATCAGGAATGGCAATATACAAAAACCTGTAGGAGAACACTTCAACCTCCCTGGCCACACAATAGCAGATGTAAAGGTAGTCATCTTACAGCAAAAAAACTTCAGGACCAGACTCCAAAGAGAAACTGCTGAGCTCCAGTTCATTTGCAAATTTGACACCATCAGATCAGGATTAAACAAAGACTGTGAATGGCTAGCCAACTACAGAAGCAGTTTCTCCTCCCTTGGTGTTCACACCTCAACTGCTAGCAGAGCACCTCACCCTCCCTGATTGAACTAACCTCGTTAACTCCATACCTGCCTCTGGAAATTTCCATTACTTGCATCTGAAGAAGTGAGGTTCTTACCCACGAAAGCTTATGCTCCCAATACTTCTGTTAGTCTTAAAGATGCCACAGGACCCTCTGTTGCTTTTTACAGTGTCAGACTAACATGGCTACCCCTCTGATACTTAGCATTATTTTGGGCACAGAATCAGTAATGCAAGTGGTTTTGCAAAGATCATGATGTGGGAACTGCGGTACTGGACTCTAATGACCTGGGCAGATCTGGGGCTTCAGTTGTACAGAACCACTACATAAGTGACTCAGCAGTCAAAGGTGGTACCCATGCAATCATACTTGGCAGTCCTTCATATCTGAATCCGGATTGGATCCATGTTTGGCTACCAGATCCAGGGGTAGGGTGGTTTGCTGGCTCAGGCTCCATACTTGTCAGCCTCAGCTCCACACTCAGCTGTCGGATCTACATTTCCGTGCGTGCTAGTTCCAAATCCTTCCTTTGTTGTGGCCCCTGGTTCCAGATCTTGCAGCCACACTTGCCTGCAGGATCCAGGTTATCAGGATCCTTTACACACATAGCCAGGCTCAGTCTGGACGGATCCAGGAACCTTAATGGTGACTGGATCCTCAAGGCGATGCTGGACGTACAGACTGCCAGACTTAAATCGGGCAGACCTGAGGAGCCCCCCATATAAGCCGTGGGGGTGTGAGGTAGCCTTCTCACTCCTGTGGGTCCGGACAAAGCCCATGTTGGATGGCTCTCTCCTCTCCTTTGTTACTATCCTGACTGACTGACACACCAACTATAAACAAAACATTACCCCAAAAGGACAGGAAATAAGAGAAAATACGATGAGGCGAGTGTCAAGGCCACTGTGGGAAGTCAGAAGGACTGAACGGAGGTTGGAGCTGTTCCCCTTTTATGCTCTGGGAACTCTCTAGGACAGGAGGAGGAGCGAGAGGCCCCAACGGACACTGCTTTCCAGAAGGTGACGGAAGCTCGCAGCGCAGGTGCCTGGATCTCACCAGTTGGAATAGACAAGAGGCCACTCAAAGAACTTAAAAAAAAAAAATAAAAATCTGTATTTGTCACATGTCTCCTGGAGCCTGATACAAGCAGATTTGGAGTAAATTTCATATCCATAATGGTGACCTTTCCAGCAATGAAAAATCTCAACGCAAACTCAGCACCCTAACTAACCACCCAAAGCCCCGTACATATGCCTGTGGGGTGGGTTTTGACTGCCAGGAGAGGTCACCTTTGGATTTCCTGACCTTGCTAGAATAGCAGCTTCTTGCATTTGAAACACAGTTTTAAAATGTCACTGTGCATGGGGTACAATAGGTCCTAATTCAAGAACTATTCAGAAGCGTCATTTCGGTGCCCATGGGCTTTTCACGGTCCCAGTGAGGGTTTGGCAGTTCAGGTAGGCGTTTGTGTGCTTCTGCAAATTGGCCAAACCTGCGAGGTCTGCAGACCTGGGAAGGAAATCCGATAAGGGGGAGTGCCCATAAGCTGACTTGTACTGCCCGATTCCAGTGGGGAACAGAAACACAACCTGCATTAGGGAACTTCCAGTGTGCGGCACTGGGATCCACTGGGATCCACACCAACAGCTGGTGCACGGCTCTCTAGTGCACTCTATTTTGCACCCCAGCTCACTGTGCACTAACTTGCCATCCAAACAAGCCCTAAGTGACAAATGGGTCCCTCTGCTTCCAGACCCAGCAACGTGGCTGTGCTGAGGTGTGTGAAAGTAAGGAGGACTTTAAAATAGTTACATGAACTTTGAGTATCACCAAGATTCAATGCAAGTTAGCAGTGATTTGTTGGAATTACTTTATCTGAACTAGGTAACCCACCCATAGGAGTTATCATCGCTGTTGCTATTTCTCATATTTAGTGTGCTAAACTGACTGTCTTTCGGATGAACATATAGAGCTTGTTAATTCTAATGGGAATGCTGGCGCCCTCATCTCCAAAGGAAGGGTTACTGCTAGAAGTTGTTTGTTTGACCTTGCATTGTAATGCATTGAATTCTATTAGGAGAGGTATAGGTTTGGAATGGATGCAGCTAAGGAAATATGCAAAGTTTAGTTGAACATCAAGGGATTAAAAAAATGCAGATTGTTCTGAGTGCAACACAACTGCATTACAATAATACTGTTTTCTGCTCTGGGGAAGCTGCTCTACGATTGTTGATTAGCACCGTGATCTTGTCTCCCTTCCACCCCAGCTCTGACGTGGGGTCTTGAATGGCTGGGACTACAGAAGTGGAGCTGGAAATGGACAGGAAAAGAGCCAAATGATTTACCTGTTGCTTTGCCCATACGTTTTCTATTTCCAGGTTTCCCCCCCATACTTATTTGTTTATTTATTTAGAGCTGGTCAGAAAATTTCCACCAAGAGTTTTAATAGCAAGAAAAGATATATATATATATATTACAACAGCATGTCATTGTTCCCAATGAGCTGCAGAACAAGGTATTGGTCTAATGTCTATTAACTATCATATCAATACATTCCAGACTGTGTTTCCAAATTAGCAGCACCACCACCACACAGGTCCAACCAGTTAGGGTCAGCTTCCCTGTCCTGTCTCATGAAGCGACTGCACTATTAGGAGCGAGTTTACTAGAGCTTTCAGAAATTAAGAGCTAACACACAGGGAGAAGTCCTCTCACCACAGTAACTTAAACTGCACTTAATAGACCCTTTCTATATGCAGCATTAAAACGGATACAGTAACTGATCTATAAAACTGAACTCTTGCATTCAAAGCATGACAACATGACCTGATACCCGTTCAATGAATAGATCTCTCACATATGCAGGCTATATACACAGAGAGGAAACCTAAAGGATACAGACATTACTTTTCTTTACTTTGCCACTATCAGAAAGAAATGTCTACAGTAACGCTATTCTCATCATGAAATATATTCTATTTGGCAATGCTGCTCAGCTAGCGTGACCAGACAGCAAGTGTGAAAAATCGGGACGGGGGTTGGGGGTAATAGACGCCTATATAAGAGACAGCCCCAAGTATCGGGACTGTCCCTATAAAATTGGGACATATGCTCAGCAGATATGCAGCTTGAAAGTATTAACATGTTGTTTAGAGAGATGGGAACACAGAATTAATTGAATATAAAGAAACTTCCCAATAGAGATCTCTTCTTGAAAGGAGCTTCTTCACACACAGACACGTTGCACTGCTTCGTTCCAAACTATTAACGCTTATAAAAAATACCCACTTTAACACAGACACCTCTGTGTAAAAGGCTACGTTCTCGGGTGCTAAAGCTCAGCATTTCAGTCTATGCTGTGTAAATCCATGCTTCTGTATTGGAAACTCATTGATTATTCTCATTTGCTGGTGAATCCTTCTCATATACACCTTGAGTACATCTGTGCACCCTGTGCTCGCACATGTGTGCGTGAAAAGTACAGGTTGGAGGATTTACTGTGGTCGCTCTCTCCTATTGTTTAATACCGTAAAGACAAGAAATTTTGCTTGGAGCAAGAGGTTTTCCCAGTATGACAGAATAATTCTGCACAGTTGCACAACTCTGACACGTTGGCTAGCTTGCAGCTCACAAGTATTTTTTAAATTACCCACTTCAATGCATTGTAAGACAGAACCAGAAGTGGTCAGAAAACAGAATCAGAGTGCAACAAAAGCTCTTTCGGACGCCACTTCAGTAACAAAAGGGAAGATGCAGGTGTACAACTATGTCTTGGTATAGGCACCTCATCGCACATGCCACAAAGGAATCCAACCTCAAGTGAGATGTCCAAGTTCCCAGTGAGATTAGTGTATTTCTCAGCTGGCAATCTCAGCCATGAAAAACTTACCCAATAAAATGAAGACAAGAAAATCTTGGGGGGATTTAGACATTCAAATTCTCATGGGCTTTGACAGGCTGCGTCTAGATGGCGGTTCGGTTCAGCCCTCAGTAACTAACAACATCTGATTGGTCTAACATCCAGCTAGAGGCCAGAAAGGAAATTGCTCTGAGAGCAGCTATTATTTTGAAAGAGTGCTTGTATTGCAACAAAGGGAAAGGAGAGGAGGTGGTTCCCATCAGACATCCTTGAAGCCTTTATCTTTCTTACATAAGGTTGGGAGGGTACTTCCTCTTGTTTAGCCAAATGACGTCACCACAAAGCATCTCTTGTATCCCTGAAATACATAGGTAGAATGCAAAACTGCTTTGGCCAGCTAATGACCCACAGTAACTACAATACAATAAATATACCAAGCGAGTTTGACAATCTTGAGCCTCCTTGGCTACTTGAGCTGGCTGGAACTATTTGTTATGAACAAATTGTTCTGTGAATTTAGCTTGTTTGGCTCCCCTGTCTGTGAATCAATGAAGGCTTTCCTGAAATTGTCTGAGATTTGTAATTGTCCAAAGAACATTTTTATAGCAAACATATTTCAGCCCCGAGGCTT
The DNA here is from genome assembly GCF_002925995.2 of Terrapene triunguis. Taxonomy (NCBI): domain Eukaryota; kingdom Metazoa; phylum Chordata; order Testudines; family Emydidae; genus Terrapene; species Terrapene triunguis. Next base: position 44,885,214 of record NW_020664439.1, read on the forward strand.
GTATGTGCACTGCAGTTCTGATGTCTGGAATCCAGTGTTTGATGGTGTGTGACTGGCCACGCAAGTCAAGTCACATCATATGGTTTCAGTTCCCTTAGTGGGAAAACCTAGCCTTTGCGAACAGCTTTAGTCCCTGAGGAAATCACTGGGGAGCTGAATCTCAGAGAGAAGATGGGGAGTACTTTAAGGACAAAGTCAGTAAATAAGGCTTGTATGTCTCAAAAATTTCATCTTGGTCGGTCTGCTCCCAGTCACACTGAGTGAGTGGGTGGCGTGTACATCGCACTGTTCCGCGGCCTGCAGCCATATGTGGCTCAATTAATTGCCGGAGTCCTAAGGCTGAGAGTCGAGGTTTGGGAGAGCTGCTGTTTATTCTCCCATCTCACACACAACACCTGCAATGTGCCAAGTGCCTGGACTGAATCTCCTGGTTTTCACTTGATGTCATAACTGCAAAGGACGCATTCACACCCCCTTATCTATCTCGGACAGCTACAATAGTGACAGCCAAGTCTCTGGCCTAGGATTTGGGGAAAGCTGTCTTGCTGCTGTGTTAACTGTCCAACCCAAGGACATCTGAACATATTTCATGCATTTGCCAAGTGGATGGACTCAGGTCTTTTTGTTTGTTTTTTTTAAACACGTTGTGTCCCCTCTTCCTTCTGCCTCTAAACCTTCCATCTTTCTCCGACCGTCCAACTCTGGGATGATTTTAAAGTGTGCACAGGAGCGACCTTCAGGACTAGCTTGGGGGCAAAACACCATGGGTACGAGAGTTTGAAAAACTTCCCCCATTCGTAACATTTTTATGAATAACTCAGCAGTTGTGTGCGCACTCACAGCAAAGAAATTCTAAGGATCCACAAACGCAAGCAAAAGAATGGGCAAACTTTGGCATTCAAATCTTCAAACATTTTTCAATTATTCAACTAGCTGTACTGACTATTCAGTAATAATCGCAACAGCTGCCTTATAACTGTGCTACTGGCACATCAGGAGGACACTGGTTACTTGAAATCTCGTCAATTAAAAAAAAAGTCATTTTCAGACACTCCCAAATCTTCCTGTCAATTTCTGTGGTTTTCCGAGCACATTCCCTATTTTTGAGTGTATTTCTCTCTCTGGTGGCTGTGTGACTCACAAACTGAGGGCACAGGGTAAACAGTGAAACTGACTAGACACAAAAAGGTACCTGATTTTCAAACATTCAGCACACTCAAAGCTCCCCCAACTTTCACTGGAGTTGTAGGTACTAAACCTCTGAAAATCAGGCCCGAAGTGCTACCAAATGCACAAAGTAAGCATGCTGGAGACTTTTCTCCTCACTAATTTCATTTAATTCTAGTAGTCATGTGCGTCACTTATACCACTAAAAGGTAAAAGTCACATGCCTGAATTTGTTGTTTGAGTTGACAGTATCTCTCTTTATTTTACATGTTCCGTTATGGTTAAGGTGGTTAATGAGAAGTTTGATATATCTGAGAGAGAACAGGATTGGGTAGACGTTAGATACATGATTCTGAACCTACTAGAGTTCGCAGACTTCACATCAAGTGTTTCATTTGTTTAGGCCCATGTGAAACAATCTGCCGAAAAGCAATCACAAAAAACCAAATGGAGATGCTTTAATATCCACACAGCCTTCCAATGGCTCATGTTTTAGGTTGACTCTTATGTTGCATAATAATATCATAGATTTCCTTCGCAAGTTCCCAAATGTTACAACATAACATTGTTGTCTAACAAAATACGCTGCAACACATAGTACATGATGTGGCATTAACATGGGCCTCTTTTGTATATAGAGCTTGCTTGGTTTTAAATAAATCTGCCTCTTCTCTGAGCTACAGAAGCAGGAGATGAGCAATTATGTTGTCTGGTTAATAATGTTTTCGTACTGGCCAATTTAACAGCTAATCTTTGGAAAACTCTGGGCCAGTCCCTACGCAGCTGTATTTGCATATTTTAGTCAAGTCTCGCTATTAAATCATACTTTGCATCAACAGCTTAGCTGTCAAGTATAAACAGCGACTCGCTCCAGCATTATGCAAATGAAGCCCATGGATAAACACACACAATGCTCTGGCACTCTGCCCATTACGAAGGCAACGGCTCATGCTTATTTGAGTTCTAGGGAGGTTTATACCACCACAGATCCTGGCACAAGTGCCCTTTGTCTCAGACTACTTCGCGGAGCGGTGTGGAATGGCCAAGAACTTGCGTGTCGCGTTCTATAGTAGGGTGGTGTTGTGAAAGGCCAACTGGTACATCCTCACCCCCTTTGCCTTTAATTACCAGGGCCTTTTTGATGTAGTCTTCAAATAGCTGAGACTCCAGGGATCATGGGGACTTTTCTCCACTGCAAATTTCTTCTATCATCTGCCTCGCAAAACAACTCTACATTTCAACCCTCATTGCATGTGTCTACACTACAAAAAATCGTACCCTTTTCCAGCAACAGTGCAGCTACTCAGAGTAGGTTTTCAAGACACAATGATAAAGACTCCCGAGGTTGGTTTTCACTAATGCTTTCACTACTGACAGCAACCATTCAGTTGCACTGTTGCTGAAACACAAGTACTAATTTTCCCAGTGTAGACAAGGCCACACCTACAACCTCTACCACCTCTGCCATCTTTAATTCCTTTCTTCAGCCCTCTTTGCCCCGCCTCCCAAATCCTACTTCTTCCCAGAGCAAATGTCAGCCTATCTGAGCACTCTGCCACTCCCCTCTCCCTATGGCACCTTCACTCACCCAACGTAAAAAGAAGTTTTAAGTTCTCCCCTTTTCAGTGTCTGAACTTTATCTTTTAGAAAGCAAGCTTGTTGGGGTTGTGTTTTTCTGCAGGTCTTGTACAGAACTGCGCAGACTGTTCTCACATACCAACCGCACTGGAAGGGATTTTAAAAAGAGTTAATGCTACAGGTCTCACTATGTGAGGTAGTAATGCTAGTTTGTCTGTATTGCTATTTGTGCACCAACGAGATCCAGAAACTTTCATTCAGAACTGGGGTCTCTGTGCCCTACTGCAATGTCCTGCAAGGACATAATATAGAATAACAAAGACCTCCCAGAATTATGCCTTTTGCATTAATAGTACCATCAAATACAGTTTTATGGAAATGATAGAGATTAGATGGAATTTTGACGGCTTAAGGGTGACTTTTTGCCATGCTGCATGAGTGCAATCTGCAGTATATAATGCACTGCGCATGGCTTTCATGCAAGAAATTTAGGGAGGTTCTTCCCTTTAACAGGGAAGAGAAGGAAAGGGGAGACTCTCAGGTTGGAAACAGCTCATGGTGTGCAGTTAGACGGAACAACCTAGATTCAATCTGTTTGGCTAATCTTTGTGGGATGTGACTGACTTGATGCAGACAGTTGAGAGAGATCTTTTGCCCGTGAGTGAGACTGCAAAGGAACATGAAGCATAAATGCAGGGTGAAGCATCCATTAATGAAATGCCTTGTCCAATAAATAGCTTATGTTATTGCAACCCTTTAGCATCCCCACCCCTGCAGGCCACCCTATATGCTACAGCGTACCAGAGAGCCAGCACGCCCACAGGGAGAGAAGCACAGACAGTGAGAACGAACACTACACCATGATGCAGGTCCCCGGCCATTCGTGTCCCAGGAGACGGTAGGTATCAGCTGACTGTAAGAGTGGGGGAGGGCGCTCTACTGAATAAGCCACGCAGCTGAGGGGTAATTCGATCAGTCTGAGGGACTCCATAATAACATGTATTAATGTTTAAAAAGAAAACTGACGGCTGTCTGAAGATAGTAAGTAACAGATGCGCGGGAAGGGCAGAGAGTAAGGCAGGTGAACCAATGGCTGGTGAAGGTTCAGCACAGGGAGGAGCTCAGACTAGGTCAACTCATAGTACTAGTTCTAGGATAGCAGTTCTCAAACTGTAGCAACCCGAGGACCCCCTTTTTGATTTAAAAATTTTCACGGACCCCCAAGTCCCCCACTCAGCCCCAGCCCTGCCCCTACTCCACCCCTTCCCCCAAGGCCCCAGCCCTGCCCCGCCTCTTCCTGCCCCAGTTCCACCGCTGCCCCCTCCCTCGAGCGCACCCCATCCCCGCTCCTCCCCCTCTCTCCCAGCACCTCCTGCACGCTGTGAACAGCTGTTCCCCAGAGTCCAGGAGGCACTGGGAGGGTGGGGGAGGAGTTGATCAGCGGGTCACGCAGACCCCCTGGAGTACCCTCATGGACCCCCAGGGGTCTGCGGACCCCAGTTTGAGAAACACTGTTCTAAGATTCATATGATCTCATATTGCTGCCAAATCAGTCAGTGCAAAAAGTTACAGCAGATGAGTGCTGCAAGCTGCACTTTGAACCAAAACTAGCACCGTGAGTATTGGAGGCAAAACGAAGTATGGTAGTGTAACCACATTCAGAGACAAGAGAGCTAAACACACTTGTTGATTTGATAGTTAAGGCTGAGCTGGTGTAGAAGTAATAGTACTTGCTCTCCTCCATCACCTTCCATTACAGGATCTCAGAGTGCTTTACACAGGCTAATAAATTAATCCCACAATGCCCCTGCAACCTAAGGATCATTCCCACTTTAGGGATGGAGAAATTGAGCACAGACGGGTCACCTTGCCTGAGGTCACCTAGGAAGTCTGAATAGATCAGATCTCTTAGCATTGTATGCGGTGGTGCTCGCAGATTTTAACTCTTACGGGTACGGTACTGGCCCCCCGCCCCTCCTCACAAAAAATGTTCCGTGACTGGAGCCCTGCGCAGATACAAATTTATACCCGCGGATGCGGATATCTGCAGATAGAAATCGGTATCCGCTGAACCGCAGGGCTCTCCTGGGAACCGCAGCGGTGAAAGGAGCAGCACGAGGCCACTGCTCCCAGGAGCCAGCACCCTGCACCAGCAGCTCCCTGGAGCCAGCGCCCCCGGCTTTCCTTGGCAGGTGACCTTTGACATCATGGAGAAAGTGGAAAGCAGGACATTAGAGCAAAGTGAAAAGGTCACCATCCTGGCTTCTATACATATATTTACCTCCAGTGCAGTCTGCATCTCAGGCCTAAAGAAGCCCCCCTCCAACATCAATTTCAGAAGGCCAGTAACAAGATTTCACCTGGAGTTCTCATGGGGTCGTAGCGTACTAGAGACTCAACAGCCAGGGCACAGGAGCTAGTCCAGCTCAGGTCCCCATTTTATGAAAAATCCGTTGCAAAAACAAAATAGCCCAAACCCAACAAACCAAACCAAAAACACCTTCTGCAGGGCCGACGTTTTTCTAGCCTGAGCTCAGCTCCGAGGGAGTATTTCCGGTAAGTGAAGAAAATCAGCCCAGCCATTTGGGGTACAAGGCTGAAAATGACTTGGTTTTTGAAGAGTTCTCCCTTAACTAGAACGCTTTGCGCCTACCCATTCAGACCTGTGCCGGCCTGCCTTCCTGAGCGCTAGTGCGTGGGACATGTCTGAATGAGAATGTGGCTATTTACACTTTTATAAGAAGCAGCGTTCCCAGGTGGTATGCAGAGACATATATAGGGGAGGAAGTGCTTTTGATTGCTTCCTAGCTTATTGTTAAGTAAACAATTATGCAGACAGATCTTCAGTGAATACATATGGAAACAGCATTTTTCTGTGCCTCAGCGGTGACTGCAGGTATATTTCTTGTCTCCCTGACACTACTGGATACCCAGCCTTCTGCAGCTAAGGAGCAGGCTTTACATCTCTTCCTAAAGGATTCAGACTGAAGCTATTAAGAGGCTGTGGCTCAACAACAGTAGCGTTAAAAGGAACGGTGCACGCACATCTGCGCAATACGAAAAAAATGACATCTCCAGATATTAGAGGACATGCAGCTCATGGATGAGAGCAGGAAGAGCTGGGAGGAGATTGATATTTTCTTACTCTGATCTCCCGGCACTGTTCAGAGAGATACTGACAGCACAAGACCCATACAACAACTATAACAGTTTTGGACATTCAACCTCATTTCAGCACGAGCAGGAACGTTAGCCAGGATGCGAGGGGAACATCTGAACCTTCATTTGGAGAGTGGCCTGGGATCGCCAGCTTCCACCTGGGCACAGAGCTGGAGCGTGCCTTGACATCTCTACCCAATGCTATTTCCATGAGGACTCTTTACAGTACCCACAACACAGGGAGGTTGTGAGGATTCACTAGTCACTAATTCTATAGCACCTGGAAAATAGAAACCCACTGTTAAGTAGCAGGGTGTCAGATGAGAGGGCAGGGCTCTGCCAGGGAATGGATGCCCCCTGGAGAGCCAAGATGCTGGACACTTATTATCAGGAAGTTTTCAGTGTTGACAGATTGAGAAGCTAAGCAGTATCCTGGGCAAAGTCCTTTTAAAGAGCCCAGTTTCCTCAGAATGAAACTGCAACAAGGTCTCTTCTGCATGGGAACAGCTACTCCACTGGCTGCCGCAGAATGCCTCTGGTGACTAAATCCATGTTGTGGTTTATGTCCTGTAGTCTTGTTTGCTGTAGCATGTACAAAACCGAGCCCACATCTTATTAAAACAGGATTACATTTCCTTTGGAGTTTTACAGCGCAACATCTGGACTAATTCTGCCTGACAATTTAACATATACTGAACCTGTGCAGCAGCCAAGAGGACTGGGTTACCTTTGCATATGGTGGACAGAGTCAATTATCAGCCACATAGAGCCAACTGTGGCAGAGGTTTACTCTTTGGCAGGTGGAGAATATACATCAGTTTGGGTACAGCCTGGTGCCAACTCAGTCAAATGGAAAACAAGAGTCTCTGCATCATAAGGCAGAATTCCATCCTGCTCAGTCACCTCCTTCCTTAGGGTCCGTCTTCACTGCAGAGCTAACTTGGGTGTTTATTCAGGTGTTGTCCCTAAGCCCCTTCCCACCTGAGTCTGGGGGTGCTTTAAACCCAGGCAAGCGGGCCTGGCTGGGTGTATAGGCTACAGGGCTGGTGCTGTTTTCACTCAGGCTGGTAACTCATCCACTTTGCAGTGAGGACTCAGGCTAAATCACTCGGGTGCAGAAAGTCCTCCAAACCCTTCCCACAATTCCCCCCAGGTGCCTGGAAGCACAGGACAAGTTCTCCAGGAAGAAAATAATAGAACAGCTCAGTTTACCAAAGCACAAAGAACTATGGGATACGCCCCCAGAAGTCTTAGCAATACACACTAGCAAGGGCACAGTAACTAGGATATGGCTTTGCAATGTGGCTGCTCTCACCTGGGCTAGGCTAACCCAGGCTGATCACCTGAGTTGACTCTGAAGTGAAGACATGGCCTTAGCTGATTTACTACGGCTAACGAATGCAATGCTGAGGCTTAGAGCCCTAATTTCACTTTGATTCTGAAATCCCCAAAAGGAATTTAATAAGCTTCAGCCTACCAACTCTTAGTACAAAGCACTTCCTATGTCAAGCACAGGACTTGACAAACATATATGCTAGATGTTTTGCATCATGAAATCCTGGGATTTGGTGGTGCTGCAGACCTGGAATTGGACACTGGCATGGGATTGCACTTCCGACATACAATTTGCAACTCAAGCCAAATTAGAGAAACTGCTACCTAAGCAATCTCCCCAAACCACACCAATCAGAGAAGGATAAAGTGCCATATTTGCTGGCTGCTGACTATGAAATCAAAAACTCTTAGGAAGGCCAGTTACTCTCATTTAAATATGACAATTCAACTAGTGCTGCCTCCGTAGGGTACGTGACACTTGGCAACTGTGTGATACCGACAGGTGTTTTAGACCGGTATGCATGCAGCTGCACATGCAGCAGGGTAGCTGTTTGCACAAATTACGTGCATGGACAATTCTAAAAGTCTAAACTCAGTACACTGAGGTGAACATAACATCATGAAAGTGCCAGCTCACCTGATTTACATCTGACAGGAGAGTGACCCTCTGTGCTAAAGTTCAGCAAGTCTGATACGTATCTGTCAGGTGAGCTGAAAAAGTCACTGCTGCTGTATCAGCTGGTTTATACATTACGTCCATATCACTTCTAATAAGTGACTCTCCTGGTAAACAGGAATAAATACTAAGCAATGATGCTTTGCAAAAATTCCGACTGCATCATATCGGCGGCAGCCCAGAAAAGCTGCAATAAAAGCAGTGAGCTAATGTGTAAGTGATAAACGACTTGTTCAAACAATTCAATTACAATTACAGGCTTGCTCTCCTGATTTAAGTCTTGCTTCATAATTGCCTGTCTTAAATTCACTTTACGGAAAAACTCCAGAAGAGAGCTTGGTAACACAAAGAGCATTAGTCATCAGTAGCTTGCGAGTGTCAGAATTGGATATACCTTGGCATTTGGATTGCTAGCATCTTAGGCTGTGTCATATTGTACCACTCACCATGGTTCTATGTGTAGAAAGGCTAGTCATTTTTCTGTTTCAGTGGCAGATATTTTTCACTTGTCCTAAAGAGTTGTGTAATGCTGCCCAAAGGTGGCCCCATTTCACTGATGCGTGAAGTGCTCCCTGTCTAGTTTGTACATCGGCTATGTCTGTAAATCTCTTTGGGATCCTTGGAAATGCAAAATGATCAGTATACTATCACTGCTTCAGGAAAAGGTCTCTAAGTGTGTTTCTATTTGAGATCCTGTTCTCTTGGGGTTAGAAAGCTACTCCAAAGATAACATACAAAGCCCCACCACAAATTCATAATCCTGACACAAATCCAAACCATGGTGAGGAATTAAAATGAAATTCATTGGAAAAATGGAAGTTGATATATTGGAGGAAAAGTCATCCATAATGGGAGGGAGAGACCTGGAAAACAGTATAATGCTGAAAGACTGAGGTGATCACGGACAGCACATTAGATTGGAGTTGGCAATGTGCTACGTAAGCAAAAAACACCACTGCAAATATGGGGTGCCTAATGGGATGCATCTTGTCACAGACCGACAGCACCTCTCTTTTATGTCTCTGGGTAACAGGGAACCGGGAACACTGCACTCCTTCTGAGAGAGCCATGCCAATTGGAGAGACTTGAGAGGAATGGAAAATAATTAGGAATCTGGACTTACTATGCATAGGCATTCAGAGAGTAGGATGGTGGATGCCATGTAAGTGCCTGCCTAGATCGACAGATAGTACATAGAAAACAGGTCTGATCTCTAGGCTGATTACAGCAAATACAGGAGACAGCTTTTCTTGCACTTAATTTCTTCCATAGGATCAGCCATAAGCCAAATGATCTCTGGGTTCCGACTACTCTTGTTCTGAGGACAAATTTTCCATGATTTTCCAAAGTCTACTTAACCTCCTTCTTTGGAGTGTCCTCCTCCATGTTGCCAGTCTGTCTCCCATTACAGCTAGAAACACCACCAGCCCTGCTCTTGTGTTGGGGAGAAAGCCTACAATGGCTGTCCTACTGCATCCCTTGGAAACCGTCAAAACGGGCCTTTTCAGTACAGCGCCACTCTCCACACTGTCACGGCCGCGGTGTGGGCGGCCAGGCCCGGTGGGTGGAGCCAGCCTCAGAAAGTTGCAGCCAGAGTCAGAAGCCAGGCAAGGAAGGAGGGCTGGAGCAGGGCAGGAAGAAAGCAGGAGCAGGGTTGGGGCAAGGCTCGGAACAAGTCTAGAGCAAGGTTTGTCATAGCAGCTGGCTGGGGATCTGCCTAGTTGCACAGACAACGTCCGGGTGTCCCTGGCAGGCTTAAGCAGTGCGCCTGGAGTAATCAAACAGAGAGCAGGCCTATCCTGTGGGGGCAGGTCCTTGGGTGCTCACAGCCGGTCAGCCACTGCCAATTACAGCTGCTGGGATGCAGCAGTCACCCAGGGAGCAGCAGAGCCGGGTTTTAGACATTACACAAATCCCTGTCTCGGGGGTTCCCATCTCTGTACTGGAAGGGGAAATATTTGCGGTCACGGGCTGTGGCTCAGTTGAAACCCTGAGATATCTGCGGTGGCTGCGTGTGGGGGCCGAGAAGAGACAGTGAAACAAGGGGCTAGGCCAATATGGCCCTGCATCCCCTTACCTCCTGTTACATCCTACACAGCATGAGAGACTCTCGACACAAGGTGAGGATAGTCTCAAAGCCTGTACTCCACCTCCCTCACCTACAACCCCACCACTGGCTGCAGTCATGGTCTAGCACTCTTAGCACTTCCCTGGACACGACTGCTGTTGTGCCTTGAGAGAGCTGACAACGCCTTTGGGCAGAGCAAGGAAGAGCTTTGGTTTTGGGTTGGAGAGGCCGTTAACAAAGATTACGCTGTCTGCGAGGTTTCTAGCAGCACACTTTTCCTTTCGAAGGCACTCCTAAAACTGGTATCAAACTTCGCCAAACCTCTCCGTGCATTGTTAGTTCTGACACGCTGTAAAGAATTAGGTCTAACTTGACATTCTGTATAGGGACCACAGCATTGTGTCCAATCACTGCATTTCAGATACCATTTCTCTCTCTCGCAATCACACTCCCCCACCCCCACAGGACAACAGAAGCTAGCTAACCCCCAATAGACGGTATTTGTGGGACCAGAAAAATGTACTGCCTTCATTTGTGCCTGCCCCACAAACCTAAAGGGAGGGGGTTCTTTATAGCACGGAGTCTGGGGAGGTGCCCCCAATTCTGGGAGACGTGCAGTGCAGCGCTAATGGAAACGCATCATCTGGCATTGGAGGAAGGGGCTACAACAGAAAATGTACAATTTATAAGTGGCAATCGCCGGGTTTTCATGGTCAGAAGAACAAAGATGAATCAGGCCACACTCCTCTTGACCAGGCGCCCGTGCGCACATACACAGAGCATGTTGTTCACCCTGTCACAATTTCAACCCTCTCCTCATTTCAGGAGAGCCCAGCACTCCCATTTGTTAACTGGGTCAGTACCATGGCAGAGGCAGGTCTGCTCCCCTTTTGAATAAAAACTATTTATGCCCATTAGGGTGAATTAAACAACATGGTTTAAAAAAGAAAAGAAAACTGCTTCCATCTGAGTGAAGCTGCCTGGTTTTCTCTGGGGCCTGGGAGGATGGATGGAAGGCACTCGGGGTGAACAAGCGCTGAAAAGGAGTTTGACTGACAGCTGGACAGAGGGGATGGTGGGGGAGAGGCTGTTTGGTGAGCGTGGGAAGTGGGGAGAAGCGGTACTGTTACTTTTGACAATTGCTTATTTGTTGTCTATCTGGATCTGTCTTGTATTTTAGATTGTAAAATTCTTATGGGCAGGGACTACCTCTAAGTCTGTATTTAGACATTGCCTAGCACAGTGGGGCCTCACCTTAATTGGGGCATTTAGATACTATTAGAATACAAAAAAATAATAATAATGGCTTGGAGAGTGGGGCGAAGGCCCCCCAGTCCAGCAGGGAGCTGCCTGAGATGGCCAGATGTCTTTTCTTTCTTGGCCCAAAGTATTTACATTCAGGTTTTCCAAGGTGAAAAGCTGGCACGTTAATTTGGCAGTACACCAGGGCATCCGCAACATTACTTTAACCCAGGGCTATGCTTAAGGACTTTTATTTTACACAAAAGGAGCTAACACAATATTGAAACAATTACAGTTTAAATTGCGAAGAAGCAGCCAGATGGGAACCTTCATGGATGAAGTCTCGTGTTTGAAACCCAGGGTTCCCTGGAGCCATCATCTCCAGGAAGCACAGTAAAGTCCTGTGCACTGTATTGGGGGTGCGTAGCTAGGGGTAGAACCTGTCTGTTCTTCATGCCTATTTAATATCCCTCGGTATTCTCATATCCTTGGGGCCTTGCCTTCAACTGCTGTGCTGGGTGCTACGCCCCAGCTGGTTTCCACCATCCCGTCTCAGGGGTGCCGCTTTGTGTGACAGTCTCCAAAGCCCTTTGGGATTCCTCGAGATGAAAGGCAGTGTGAAAATATAAGCTACCTGTTCTGGGTTCCAGCTTCCCTAATGCATTTTGCCCATAAATATGCAATAATTGTAACTGTCCCCAGTGAATAGATGATTTATATACAATACACAGCAACTGACCCATAGCCACAGTGCTGAAAGCATGACAATGGAGTAGCAGCTGCAGTGAGGAGTTAATGAAAATTTAACATAATGTTATCTTAAGGGCAACAAATTCCAGTACATCACCCTTGGTGAGAGCCTGCATGGTACTTGCACTTCTGAGTCTAGGTAATTTAGAAATGTAATTACTTTGATAATGACATTTTAAGGCTAGAGATTTCAAAAATATGACTCCTTTGTTCAGCAAATGCAAGGCCACTATACACTGCTCTCTGCTGCTCCCCTCTGGTCAGAGCAGGGTTAGCCAGCTCCAGGAGGGACTCGAAGAAGCATCACAGCATCATGGGTCCCTGCCTGAACGACTGAGAACGTTCACAGAGAACTCAAGAAACAAAAAACTGTGGATCCAGACAGAACACCACTTTCAAGCGTTGAAGGCTCTCTTATATGGAGGGACCATTTCCACTTCCCATCTCTAAGCAACTACACAGCAATCAGATTTATGCCGCCCTGTTGTAACTCTTTCTTATCATCACTTGTTACAGGCTCATCCCCTACACGCTGAAGCTAGATGCTCTAGGTCAGCAGTTCTCTGTGACCCCCTTCTGACAACAAAAATTACTACATGACCCCAAGAAGGGGGACCGAAACTTGAGCCCAAGCCTGAGCCCCGCCGCCCCGGGAGGCGGGAAGCCAAAGCCTGAGGGCTTCAGCCCCGGATGGTGGGGCTGAAGCCAAAACCTGAGCCCCCTCACGCAGGGCTGAAGCCTTCGGGCTTTGGCTTCAGTCCCGGGCCTAAGCAAGTCTAACGCCAGCCCTGGTGACCTCGTTAAAAAATGGGGTCCTGACCCACAGTTTGAGAACCACTGCTCTAGGTGAGGCCCAGCTACAGGAGACCCACTTCCAACTTCTGTCTGACACCCTCACATAGTCACAGAACATTGTCAACATTTCTCTCATAGTCCACAAACACTCAGACACGGTCTACACAAAAAATGCAACATTTTTACTATGCCAGTGCAGTTAAAGTAACCCAGGCTTCCTGGTGGGGACGCAGTTATACCAGTATACAAGTGTGGCTCCTGGTATAGCTTGCTCCTTATTAGCTGTGTGTAGACCAGGCGTAAAAGTCTGCACTTGAAACCACAAAGGGAAGATTGTGACCGTCAAGTTAAAACTGTAGGTAATAGTCCAAGAAAAGGGGTAAGCTTTGAGAACCAGGGTTTTTTCCTCCTAGCATGACTGACCGGGCTGGCAAGGGAGGAGAAAATGAGATCAATACAAATGCTTGTCCGTTTTACTGTCAGTTAATCCAATGCAAAACCTCTTGTTGTTAACCAAGGCACAGAGCACATGAAGTTACCATACTCTGCCACCATCACTACTGGACAGCACAAAAGTAGCTCCCCTTAGAACTTGAGCTTATATTCTGATAAAGGAGTATCTTACCGGCAAGGAAAGGGCAGCTGTATCACATGCAGGGAGACTTATTACTAAGCTTGAAAGACCTACTTTTTCTCCATGTTCCAATATATTTTGCAAGTATTCTCCATTCTCCTGGTCTGCATGTACTGGGCCCACAGGGATAAACATCCTCTTATAATACAAAATGATCCCTGATAACTCAGATGTTATGGCTCTCCTTAAGAAATGGAAATCTTGACCCTCGGCCACTGTGACTGGTTAAATGACTTACACAGTACAGAACTAGTACCACCTGGGATAGAACTGGAAGAAACATTTTATCTGGGGCCATCTGAAACAATTACACTAGGTCTGGCTATAGATCTCGCATCAGCTGCTATACAACCAGTCCTGGCTATCATGTTTTATGTGGTCACAGCTGGTAGCAGCCTGGGTGTCTCAGATGCTAAACCTGCCAGAAATACAGGTCATAACCATACATCTATGGATCAATAGTGCTCACCATATTTTAGTTACTTTGTTTCTCGCTTGACCGTTCAATGCATCTGATTCCGTTTTTACTCAGACAGGCAAAGAGGCTAAAAGAAAGAAGCTTTTCAAACTGAAATGCTATTGGCCTAAGATTTTAATGAAAAGAGCCCCACGGCCCCAGAAGTTTCTTAAAACAATGGTACAAGCGCGCACAAAAGTATGTGGAGAGGAGGCAGAAAATAGGGCTGCTGATTTTCAAGATATATGCTACACAATTAGAAGTGCTGGATCTATAAACATCCTTAAAAAAAACCAAGCCAGCCAACAGGTCTAATGGTTTCATGTTTTCCCCACTGCCCATTGTGTGCAATCCCCTCCTAGAAGCTTGTAAAACAAACATTCTTTCCCTGTGGATTTGATCCCATTGCGTTTAACCAGCACGTTTCCCTATTTTTCTAGTGGAGCTGTTGTTACTGACTCTTTGTATTGATACTTCCTGGGCTGAGCTGTTTAGTGGATAGCTTTGTGCACAGGCCTTGTAAACTGCTGCTACAGAGATGGAAGGTGGGTGGGGGTGACACTGTGTTCCTCTTTCAAAAAAATGTCCCCTCTTTAAATAAATACACACAGACATACATAAAAGGGTTCTCCACCTAAAAAGAGATTGATTTTGTTTTAAATGATACTTCAGCAATTGTTCTCCAGATCCTTTTAAGGCAGTCCAAAAGTGGGCTAAACTCCTGAATGGATTGCCCTTTAACAATCTTCTATACTCCCTTCTTCTAAGTTAAGCTTCTAAATTTGGAGAAAAATACAACTCCTGGGTGGGGGTGAGAAACTGTGAATTTCTGATACCCTGGTATTCATGACAACTTACCCAGCACGACAACAGAAACATCCTAACCTGGATTGCTGCTGTCAATTCAATAATTGGAATGGGATTTGAAATCAAAACGTCTCAGGTGCCAACTCACTACAGCAGCTAGTAAAAATATGCAGGAATACCTAGAAATTGAGGAGACTCTGCTCCAGTTTGGATATCATGAGGTGCCTTGTAAAAACAGGGTGCATGGTTACACTTGAATTTCAGGAAGCACAAATGGCAAGCCACGAAGTGAATCTGCATGTGCGTTTGAGCAGAGAGAGAACAGGTGGTGGGAAGGAGATGAGGCGTTACCTCCATGCCATCAAAATCACCCCAACAAAGTATCCCAGAACTTCAGAGCAAATATTCCTTCACTGGAGAGCGCAGGGCAGATTTTCTAGAGCGCCCAGCAGCTAACAGCTGCCATGTAGATAACTAAAGATTTGAGAATGTGGGTGCTGTGCACTTTGGAAGATCTGGCCTCACTTTTGCCCGACATTTGTGCATGAGGCCTCTGCAAGTCACTCTCCGTCTTAGGGCTAGGCTGAAAGCTACTGTAATCTACATTTAAGTAGTACAAGCAGTTCTGATCCTTCTGCCAATGAAAGGGAATGTGGGGCACATCAACAGTGACATTTTCCGTTAGGTGCCCCTTCCTATCTGCCCTGTGTGCAATCATCTGCGGGACTTACTTGTTGCTGTCCCGATACTGATAGATATAACAGCCTTGAGGCATCCCGCTTTCCTTGTCCAATGTAAACGAGAGCTTCAGCTGCAAAGGGGGAAAAAAAGAAAAGAAAAGAAAAGCACATTTAGGCTGAGTTCTCACTCACTACAGCAACTTCATGAAAGGCTTGTGGGAGAAAGCAAGCTCACCAAGACTGACACGCAAACACTGTGGCCTGGAATATAACACGGGGTTCCAAACCTCAGCGAAAAGTCACATGCATTGCAGAAAAGCTCTCTCTTTTTCCACCCTTTGTTACTATAAAGTGTTTGTGGTTCCTCTGAAATGTATGGGTCATAACGGTTCACCCCTCCAAACCCACCCACACACACATCCCTTCACCAAAGCTATTGCGGTTCTCCTCAGACACTAAAGAAATGAGTGTTCTCCATCAGCAGCTGTAGTTCCCACGAGCCTCTTTCTCTGAAAGCCTTCCCGGCTTCATCTCATTCCTCCAGTGCATTAGAACAGAGGAGAAACCACAGAGGGAAAGGTGACAGATTTTTCCTTCTGGGCAGAGTTATTAAAGAGCTGTTAGGAGGGTTTGTAGTTTGGACCAGTGTCCAGCAGGAGGCTAGGATGTGACCTGGAACGCTGCTTCCATTGCCACTCCAAGACGGTATTCGGTAAGAGTTTTCATATTTCATATGTAACCTAGTCCAGTTTTATTTAAGGGGGAAAAACCGAATCCTGTTTCGATAGCAGTCGGAACAAAAGGAGTTCTGCAGGGAGAACTGGTTAGTGAGAATGTCTCTAGACCCTAAGCTACCAGAAAAGAGAACGGGGCTGACCTTTCAAATATGGAGGTGTGGCTTTGGCAGTCTGGGGGTCCCTCTTGATTGAAGCGGAGGCGGCTCTGATCAAGAGGAATCATCACATGCTGTACCCAAGAGGTGGGTGGCAGCATTCGGCTCTATTTACAACAGTTAGGTGCAGCCCTCATGCTCCTGGCAAATCACGCGTTTCCCCAGCCTGGCAAAGTTTGGAGACCCCAACGTGTATTGTGCACTTTGGACAGAATAGGCAGTGTGCTTTGGAGAAAGTAGTGATGGTATTTATGTACCAGGGCCCAGATTTTTAAAGATATTGGGGCACCAAACTCCCATTGAAACCGATAGGCGTTGGGTGCCTAACTATGTTTAGAAATCTAATCCCAGGTAGGACTGCTTTAGTTTTGATCTAAGCTGAATGGAGTAATATCAAAGAAAGGGTCTCATGAACACCTGGATGCTGAAGGACACTTGAAATGAATTGGGGAGCCCATCTCTTTTATAGAGGCTTGACCCATAAAATTTGAAGTGAGTTTATTATGGTGGGTCTGCTCTTTTTAAATGCAGGGAGATGAAGAGCCCACTGCTAAACCACTGCATTTATTTACAAATTCCTCTGGCTTATGAACTCCAAGGAAATTGCTAACAGAAATTAACTGCCTATTAGGGAGAAAACACTGTATTAAAACATTTTTTACCAGTAGACTGTTAAGACAACCGATGTTCTGGATCATTAGCTGTTGTACAGATTTTTCCTTCTCGACAGGATAACGAATACAAAGTAACACAGTGTGCTCTTGCACAAATAAAACTGAAGCTGCTGAAAACTCAGTCATCACTGATCCTGAATAGAGAATTAAGTACAAGGCTGAGATCTAATCCACCGGAACTGCTGCATGTCTTGCAGTTCCATGCCAGGTGACTGAAATACACTCCCCCTTAGTTATTTACTGTGCACATGGTTATGCCATGCATACTCCTTGGACTTACCGGTAAATAAACACATCCTTATTTTGCGTCAATCCATGTAATAAGTGCCATAAGAACATAAGAATGGCCCTACTGGGGCAGACCAAAGGTCCATCTAGCCCAGTATCCTGTCTACCAACAGTGGCCAATGCCAGAGGGAATGAACAGAACAGGTAATCATCAAGTGATCCACCCCTGTCGCCCATTCCCAGCTTCTGGCAAATAGAGGCTAGGGACACCATCCCTGCCCATCCTGGCGAATAGCCACTGATGGACGAAATGCCATGTTCCATATACTCCTATTTCCTGTGAGTAGCTACCTTTCTAGGGACACAGTTATCTTACTTCTAAGACCCACCTGTGGAACAACTAGAGCGTAGTGGACCGAGTAAGGCGTTGGGAGCTGCCAGAAGAGAAATGGGTTTTATTTTCAATTGTGCCAGTTTAACCAAAGCTTTCCGGCCTTTGTAAAACATTTAGGCCCTGGGGGAATCCCTTGGGGAATCCATATCCCAAGCCAAACTAATACCAGCTATCCCTGGCCACAGCTCCACACAAGCCCTGGAGAATCTGGAAAAGAGGCAGTAAATCACATTTCAGATTTATATTGAGGGAATAAAGCAAGGAAGGTGCAAAATTGTATGTCTGATTTCAATCAGCCTTGACAAACCAAATCCGACGGGCACCCATTGACATCGTTCTGAAGTCTGTCCATGTCAGTCTTCGATGGACACCCATGAGAACTAAGCTACCCTCAGTGCTCACATTTTGCCCTGTCACAATTCTGGTAAATCAGATCAGCCTCTCTAGTGCTGCACAACTAGTCTTCTTTTCTCCAGCAAGATGCACTGCTGGGAATAAGCTCCACTCACGGAGACAAGGAAGGAAGAAAAAAGTTTGGGAAGAGAAACCACCTTGTTTTCATAGAACACAGTCAGACACACAGATTTCTGGTCACTCCAGGGGAAAGCCAGCAGCTAACTAAGCTACCAGGTATGGGAGAGTAAACCCTAGACGGTCCAAGGCAGCAGTTGTAGGAGTGCACCCCAGTGCTTGGGGGTGCTGAGTCAAGTGGGACCTACCTAAACTGGCCAGGACAGGCTAAGCTTGACAATATGCATTTAGGCTTTTGTTAAGTTTAACCCTTTTCTCTCTGCTTCTGGTGTTCCTATGGATAAGGAACGGATATTCTTTTGAAGAAGCTGTTCCCCATCACTGCATTTACCAGCTGGTTGTAGCTCCCAGAGAGGACTCTGCACCAGGAACCACGTTCAGCTGGACCTGCCGGAGGTGATACGGTTAGAAAACGGGGCGTGCTGTAGTCTGGTCATCCAGACAGAAGTGGGGTGCATTGCAGGATTCCACTCTGAGAGAAGTGCAGGTCACTTGAAAGAAATGCCCAGAGAGAGAGATCCCAGCTACCCACCGCTCACCCCTTAGCCATAACAGTTGATGGTAGATGCATGCTAAAGCGGGCGTGGAAAGAGAATGGCTCCTCTGCTGACCTGTTGCAGCAGCACTTGCTAAAGGCTAGAATGCAGCAGTAGCCGAACACGGAGCATCGTCAGAGGGTAGAGTGAGAGGATAAGGGCCGGGCTGCTCTTTGCACTTTCCAGTTGGTCACCACTGCCAACAACAAAGGGCCTTGTCTGCTTCTGCATCTGTAATGCCCTGGCCAAGCCCTTGATGGGGAGTTGTGTGCGTGCACATGGGGGGTTCACACTGGATTCTGGCTGGGTTCTGGTGTTTGTGGGGGAGTAGAGGTGGGCAGAAAGCCAAAAATAAGAATGGAGAAAAGCTAAGAGATTCAACAGGGCTAGAAGAACCAGCTGAGCACTGTGGGATGCAAACTGTCTCACACACAATTTTTGAGTCTAGCCTTAGTGGACTGTAATACGCTGCCCATGAGGACTTTAACGCTGGATTACTGGTTTCCCTTCTCCATTTAAATCATTCTAAAGAGACAAATCCATAACGGGAGGCAGGAGCTCAAACCCCGCTGCCTTTTAGTGGGAGATCGTATCGGACAGTCCCAACAACTTCCAGTGGGACTTGTGCTTCCAGTTATGTAGGTGCTTCTGAAAATCCCACCCGTACTTCTTTAGATCTTCTCACCGCTACAGCAAATCCACAGGTACTTCCTAACGCACGCCTCAGAGAACCAGCTGCATGAACTATGTCTGCCCGCGCAAACTCACTCAGGCACAGACTGTCGGAGTAAAATACCCAACAATGTGGGAGAGGGCTTAGTTTAGAGCAGAGTTGGACTTTTTATACCTCCGCTTACGTATATAATTGAGCAGACATGCCAAAATAGCTCACACAATCCACCTAGAGTATCAGTATACCTATTTCTCAGACTGGCAAACTGAGGCACTGGTAAACCAAGTTAAGTGACTTGCCCAATGACAGACAGGCAGTGGCAGAATTGGAAATAAAACTCACACATCCTTTCTCCTAGTCCCTCTGAAGACCCCTGACCACCAGACAACACCATCCTTACTATTTCATCCTATATAAGCATCTTCTCCATTCACTCCTGCCCAAAACCCATTAACTAAATAGTAGGAATTCTATTGATTAACTGAATTAAGAAAGTCACATGGGAGGTTGGGGGGATTTACTAGTACAGTAGATTTCCCTGAGCAGTTTATCTGCATTATCATTCATCCCATCTGATTTTCTCTACAACTGCAGAGATGTCACTAGACATCCACAGTACAGAATCCAAATGTGCTGTTGCAATGCCCCCACTCTTCGTCCATTTGACAGCATTGCTCAAACAGCCGCAGGTCTCTGAATCTGCTCCCCCCATCCCGCTCCTCGTCAGCTCCCAGAGACTTGCAGCGCAACCGACGAACAAACAGGAACACAAAACACGGAAAGGCCACCCATCTCCAAATAAAAGCCTGCTGACTTTGTGCTGGGGGGGAATGTTTCCGGCAAGTTCAGTGTGACCCTGTCATGGTGACCAAGACCCCCTCAGAGCAGGCGATTTCTGGATTACGCATTTTCAATCCTCGGTTTTATCACACGCCTTCCGGCTCACTGGGGGAAGGAGGAGGGCATTAGCAAATGTCTCACCCATCTGTGTTCTTGTGCGATTTGGTTTGCACTGCCCCCTTCAGCGAGCACACCCTTGAAATCCACGGACTAATAAAGAACCGTGTCCAGTTCAATCGCTCTCCACACAAAGAAAGCCTCTTCACGCTATGTGGGCGAATTCCGTGAGAAAGGGAGCTGGAATGTGGCATTACTGAGAACAGAATCTTACCTACCAAACCAGCTTCATCAATAACGAAGATGTCGGAGGGGTAGGGAGGTATGTGAATAAGAGCTGTCAAAGGGAGTAGTAGGGCTCCTGGGTGGATGTAGTGCTGAATAGCCTCTCTCGCCATTAGCAGAGACAATTGTAATGCCCCAGACAAAAGTCAAGCGGCGGTTCATAGAAGCCAGAGATGGATGAGATCTATCTGATCAACGCCATTCTCGACAGAGGTCATATCACACTGATTCTGAACCACCTTAGCCCAAATGTCTTCATTCAGAATACCTAGCCCACTCTATCTCCGCAAAACGCCACCGCTCCCTGGATTGTTAAATACTCCCCTGCTCTCTATTTCGGTCATCCTGGAGGGGAAAACAGTCAGTCGAGAAAGGGGATGTTCGATTCCTTCCATCAGAAGATCTCAAAACTCCGTACAAACGATTAAAGCCTCAACGTTCATCCCAGGCAGGAAAGGATTCGAACAAAGAGCCGGAGGAAGAGAAGTCCAGGCAGAGACAAGACTCGAGTTCTGCATTTCAACGAGAGGCAGTTCTGCCCAGTGGGCAGGGCATTGGACTGGGATTAAGGAGAGCTGGGTACCGGGGCTCTGCTATTGGCCTTGAGGAAGTCACTTCCCTCCCTGCCCTTGTTGCCTGGCCTGTGAAATGGGAAAGTGATACTCACCCTCCTTTGCAAAGTGCTTTGGGATCGAGGGCTGAAAAGCTTATACAAGAGCTAGGTTTTACTATTATTTTCTAACTCCAGGTTCCCAGCTCTCACCTGGCCCCCCTGAATTCTCTGCCCTCCAGTCACAGGCAGGGCAGGGGCATTTTCTCTTGGACCAATGACTTCTAGTTCTTCCTACCGCCCACCCAGACAGGCAGCACCCTCCGCTGGCTGCATCCCTCCAGCATTCTGGGCAGGGACTGCTTCTATCTGCGTCGGTCCAAAGTTCAGCCCGGGTCCGGACTGGGGCATTCGGGTGCTGCAATACTAGAGCTGTTTATTAACGGTCAGTAACTGTTCTGTTCACACCATCCCGTACGGGACCACTCCCCTCCAGTGCACTCGCAGAGCCGGCAGAAACAAAGCTGAATTCATGGGGATGGGGGGATATCAGCTCCTGTTTTCAGGCAGGTTCCTGCCCTCATTCCAATTTGCTCACACAGGGGAATTCGCTCCTGTGCTGAAGCCCCTTTGCATCAAAGAGGGAACAAAACTCTCCAGGGGATACTCACAGTGCAGTTAGACCACTGGGGGAGTCTCAAAGGTACTTTTGCCAGCTCCACACCTGGCCAAGGCAGGCGAGGGGCCGGTGAAGGTGTAGGGGGCCTTGCGGTCTGGTGGTTCTGTGCCACTGTAGTGGCCCACAAGGGTCTTTGGAGGAAGAGCATAATTTGGGCTATCCTATCCCACACCAGATTCCCTTTGTCCCTGGCCCAAAGACCCCAAGACTGGCTGTGGTTTTGACAATTCAGCCAGCAGCTGTCCCCATTTTTAATCAAAAGGTTTAGACCTGCAGCAATTACAAGCCCAGGCATGTGACAGAGCCAGACAGCTCAAATCAGGATTAAGTGTTAGGAAGGAGCAGCCTTCCGGCTTCTGAACCTTTGCCAGTACCTATATTGCCTTGACTGGGCGAATGTTTGCATCCCTTGAGAAATGGTTTGGCTTGGTTCCTCTTTGTTCCCAGTCCTTGGCTCTCACCAGAGACCTTCTGTCATCTGACAGAGAGGGGAGGTTTTTCAGATGCATGCCCCACGCCAGAGATGTAGTATCAATTCAACTTAAATAAGCAGGTCAAACGTTTCAAGTTTCCCAGTCCTGGAGCAATTTAGGGGGCAGACTCTGCCATGCTTAGTTCCATTGAGTAGGAGCCTACTTTGCAAGCAGCTTCATTGCAATCGACGGGAATTCAGGATTCCCCTGAGCGAGAGTCTGAGGAGCAGAACGTGGTCCGAAAGGCACAGAAATGTCACTGATTCGAAGGTTCTATGAAAAAGAACAGAACAGAACAGAGTCTCCTGAATGTTTTGGCCCGTGTTCAATTCGGCCAGCGTTACGCTGCATGCCCCTCCCTGGGCCTTGCTTTTATCGACAAGAAAGAGGTGACTTCGGTATTGCCCTGTTATCAAGTAAGTCCAAGATCTGGTACTGAACCTCTCTCTAGGAACAAAGGTTTCTCACTCTAAGACAAGCTCCAGAGAGTTTTTTAAGAACAAACTTAGTGAACAAGCAGGTTTCGATGCCCCGCCCAAGCTTCAGTTTTGACCTGAAAAAAAAAAAAAAGCCCTGAAGTCCTGACACTCCACTTTTCAAACCACAAAAAATGAGCCTTGCGCCAGTAACGTAATTGTGGAGCTTTCTGGCACCTTGTCCTTTAAAAATACATCCATCTGCCTGCACACAGGGCCATCAAACTCAATCTCGTTCAGAATGGATTTCTCAATTCATTAGAGCTGGAAAGTTTGTAGTGATGCTGGCCGGTCAGACTGAACGATCCCGAATAGAAGCGCAGTCTGTAAACCTCACAGCTGTGTTTTCACTTAAAGAAACTTACATTGAACGCGGTGCATCTCCTCTCTCCAGAGTGCTTTCCTACTCTCACTGCAGTTAGAAACTACAGGAGAGTGATCTCTAACAGAGAGTCTGCTTCGCTCAGGTTGTGCCTTTCTCCTGAAGCCCAGAAGAGAAGGCCAGAACGTGTCTAAGAAGAGAGTGATCGAAGGACGCTAGCCATGAAAGCTTGTTGCTAGATCAACGGCCTTTACTGGGCACGTGCGAGGCCCTTCTTTTTGCCTTTAAGGAAAGGGGGCAGCCCTGACCAAGCTAAGCGTCTAGTTACAGATTTGCTGTTCCCACTAGTTTAGGCAGGCCTTGGGTGGTCACCTGACATGTTTGCCCTTTTGCCTCTTCAAGCATGGTTTTCAGTCCTCCCCGTTCTCCTACATTTCTAGTTGCCATTCACAGAGAGAAACATGAAGCACAGTTATTTCTGCCTCTGTGCTCACAGTCCTGCTTTCCTGCTTCTCCCTGCAAGGCATGGATGGAAGCAGGACAGCGAACCAGTCCCTGCCACCAGCCCCTCAGACGAGAGGAGGGGGAGAGGGCATTTGCAATGACTCTCTCCTACTCCCAACCCCACACATAAATAAAGCCATCCACCACTGAAATCTTAGCAACACTGAGGACCATCAGCCAAAATACAAAGCAGGAACAGGAAGGGATGAGCAATTGATCAAACTGAACAATCAAAGGAACCTAGAACAAGCTAACTTTTTCGCAGGACAAAGGCATTCAGAAGTGTCTGCTTGTAAAATGACAGGTCCCAATCACAAATATCCCAGAAAAAACCCCAGGCCAAGCCCTTCATTTATGATGCAGAGACGTGACTTAGGACAAATAAACCACAGAAGAAAGCTTTTGATTTATTTTAAAAGTTCATTTCCTTTTCATTCACAAACTTGTATTCAAAGCCGTGATACCTTCAGTGCGGGAAAGTTCCTTCCTACTCACTTCTGCCTACAAAGGGCTCGAATAGCACAATTAGCCTTGGGTTTTATTTGTTTTGCATCATTCAGTCATTTCAGGTGCCACCATCACATCCTGTGTCCATGGACCTGAGCCAAGGAGTTACAGGCTCCAGAGATTCATTCACACGTGGACAAAGGGGCAACCCTTGAAATCTAATCCACTGTCTAAAAGGATTTTTAACCACTTCCTGGCATTGCTTCTGCTCCTGCCCCGAGTCCTCCTGCCAACGCTTGTAGTTTAACAAATTGCAGTGAAGTATCTTTCCTCTCTCCGGCTGCTGTGTGAAAAGCCCACACGAACAACAGGGGGAACTGGACTGACTATACAGAGGAAACCAGTGAAACCGACCATACACAGAGCACTGCTCAACGCACACACACTGGGGAAGGGGGGCAGCAAGGGTGTTTTATTTAGCTAATGTATTTTATAGGCAATGTGGGTGTTACTTGTAACACTATGCTAACAAATATCTCACTGAACTGTTTTTCACTTACTCCTTCGGGGACTAGGGTACTGGTCAATGAAATTAAAATATTTTACAATAAAAGCAAAACATCCCTAGAAAATGCCACATTAAAAAAAAAAAAAGTCAAACTTCACTCCTCGATCCTTTTGCTTTTCTTACATCCTGTCCCTTCGCTTTTGTTTAAAACATTCCCTGATCTTCAGGGCAGGGAAAGGAACTAGCCTTCTTGCTTCTTGTCTGTACTGCATCTCATACGCCACTGTTGCCGCTAACTGATAAAACATAATAGGAGTGATTGATTTGACTTTTAATCTATGCCAAATTACGTGGAGAGAGGCACCCGAAGAGCCCCGTGCAAGGCTCCTCTATTACGGTTTTTGCAGGTGACGGGTGGAGCTGGACAGGTCTAGATTTTTCTGTGTATTGTGTGTGGCTGAAGAAGGCGGGATGGACTTTGCTGTCCCTATTATTTGACACGATTATAATCTACATTTGTATTTTTCATGGGTCGAGAATGAACAGATAGGCAGGTTTTATACGTTAAAGTGTTTAAATCAGGCCCCCAATGTAACCCCGGCATTAAGAACAGTTTTTGTTTCTCCCTAATGTGCCCATTAGTAACCACTGGTGCAGGGAGGATACACGGCGGGAATGGACCTAGGGTCTGATCAAATAAGGCAAATCCTATTTTCTTAGGTTTGTTCCTGTTAACTGTTTTCCCCTGCTAAGATGTTAATGAAGCTCACGGATCTCAGGCGCACAGATTAGTCTGGGATCCAGGCACTGTCTCATGCCTTATGGATATTAGTGGAGTTACATCTGAAGACAGATCAAAGCTCATTACTTTCCACCCAAGAGATAAAGACACGAAAACACGGACAGTACTGTGCTGACATGATAAGGGCTCTGCCAAGTAACAAACACAATTACAAAAGCCTTTCTAAATTGTTTTTTGATGACCATTAAACTGGAGCTGGAAACATTCCCTATTTATAAAAATACCCTATTTATAACACACACTGATTTCTGTTTAAATTCCATCCCATTCTTTTACAGACACTGGGGAGTACGGTGTGAAATTTCTAGGGTCCCTGGAGCCATAAAGTCCAGATTCCAGCGTGGCTTACTCAACCTTTCATCCCTCCCAGATCGATATTTTGAATACCATGCACCTTACTGTAAGGGGTTGTTATGAACTGTGAAGACCGGTCTTCTCTGTGTGATCACAGATGACATAACACTTTTCACTAGATTGTAGGGTGTGGTCCAATGTCCTAAGTCAAATTTCCCCTTCCCACACTGATCTAACAGTATGCTAGATGCCAGACTGGCTCCAGTGTTCCATTCTACAAGGGGCTGCATTTCAGCAATGAAGCAATGTCTGTATGTACTTATTTGAAAGGGGCTCTGGGATCCTTCAGTATGAAAAGGTGCAATAAAAAAAAGTAAGGTGGTATTTTTATACGGCCAAAACGATGTCTGAACCTGCAGAGTCACTGTCAATCATAGGATTGTAGTGGGTGGGGTATGATCCGTGAGGTTCTTCCAGCATTCATGCACAGCAGGCTGTTTATAACTCTTTATTTGACATTGTTATTTAACATACATAAGGGGCTTGACATGTTTTATGCTCAGTAGCTGTGGTTATGGTTTGCAATCAGTATTGTGTTTTTGCAGGTACATAAAATGTAAAACCATATTTTTAAAACCAGTCACAAATCTATGAACTTTTGTCATTATTCCTTCTCCCTACCAAATCTAAACCACAACACAAACACACACAGGATCAGGAAGCTCAGATGTGTACAAACCAAGTTTTAAGTTCCAAAGACATCAGGGATGTATTCTGCTGTTTAGACTTGTGGGTAACAAGCACATTGTAGGACGAGAACGGGAATCTAAAAACTGCACCAAAGCATGAGGTATTTACTAAATAGCCTGCTTCGGCAAGTGTAAGAAAATTACAAGATTTCCTCCCTTTGGGAGCATAGTATACTTGCAACCTGATCATGTAGCATCATAAAATCTAATCATTCCCTTCCAGCTCTTACCCCCACCCACTCCCAAAGAAGGTCACAGGACAACAAATTTCAAATTCCTGGTTTTAATATACATCCCCATGCTGTAAAGTCCATTGGGGCAGTGCTGAAAACATTAGTTGGATGTGTCTTTTGAAATAATCCTCACTGTAGATTCCAAAAAGTATCTTTCCCTATAGATGCCTGACTTTTGTAGACCAAGACAGCTGCAGCAGTCTTCTCTTTTTCACAGAAAACTTGCCTTATTCAAGCCTTTCAACTAGCCAATTTTATGGATTTGGGGGAACTGAATAGTTTTTCCCCTCTGGTCAGTCCTTGATTTGGAGTTGTCCCTATTAAGGGCCAAGTTTTAAAGAGCAGAAGCCAACTCAACACTTTACAGAGACCCTCAAAGCTCTCAAAATTAGTTATTTATTTAAAAAAATTAAATTACAGGAGACGTTCAGCTTCTCAGTCATGTTTCCATTCATAGTGTTTTGGTTTTTTAAAACCTTCGAGCCCAATCCCTAATTTCTCCATGGAAAGACACTCAAGGCAACACTCACAAGAGAACAGAACCAACATGATCCTACCAATGCAGCCTTAATTCGCTCTTCTGATTTTTGAAAGACACCCTTCAGAGTAAATACAACCAATATCTCCCGAGCTCCTTATGAAGGAGCCAGAAACAATGCCCGGAGAGTTAGAAGGGAGCTAATAAATTCTGAAAGTGTAGAAAAGGGGAGGGGGTTAAGTCTGGTGATTAAATTAGCTGCTGCATGAACACATTCCAATGCACAACATCACTCAAGCACTGGACAAAACATATGGCAACAATGGAAAGTGCTGCCCAAGAGGTCACCTTTAATATGATTAGCTATGGACGCCTGAAACGAGATCTCCCAAATGCCAATGTGCTAAATCTCCATTATGCAGGGCAGAGAGCACCCTCTCAAAGCCTTTCAGGCTCTGTGAATCCAGCACAAATGGCTGCTGTATGTTAAGTGATGTGCCCAAGTCCATTGAGAATAGGACAAAAAATGGGCATTCAGGATACTCAATTTACTGAGAGTGGCATTGTTCCCACCTTTCCATGGCACCAGCAGGGGTAGTCTCCAGGGTGCCCCATTTGACAGCTGGGTCACACCACGTGCCTCCCTATTCCTCTTGGACTTTTCAACTCCTCTGGCCTGCATTCACTAGCAGAATTTGCTTCTTTGAAGTTATAGAAAGCTGCCTCATCTATCACTGACATGAAGAGCTTCAAAAGGCCTGGGAGTTAATTCACTTCTTTACAACTGGAAAGGCTTTTGCTGCGAGGAGGGAGGGAGGCAGGGGAGGAAGAGTAATGAAATCCAAAGGGAGCCAAATGATGCTTTCCTCCACTAGAAGCCAGGGCTGGAAGTGCTCACTGCTGGCACAGCCCGCGGTGGGAGAAAGGAGACTCTTTGGGGAGATGCCATTAGCTACTTCCAAAGGCCTCGGTTCATGTTTACCACAGCCACCGTGTTACTTCACTTGAGATTTTTTTCCAGTCCTGGTGACTGTACTGTAGCATTTACTGAGTTCGTTTGGAAGCCCTGCTCGCAGAAAGGAGAAGCAAATTGCTTTTCTAAAGGGCTTTTTCTTTTTTTAATCAACCCTCATGCTGCTTTCCATAAACTGAGCCCGAGCTGATTTTCCCATTTAAAACAGAAGAATGAAGGCCCCTGCTAGGATTCACCAGTTTCAGTTATTTCACAGCCATCTACCCACGCAACGTGAGCTATTAACCTATGGAGCAGAGGGACTGAGAGCAGGCTATGGTAGAGCAGAGCTATGCTACCACGTCTGCACTAGGGGGCATCTCACACCCCAGGATTTCTTCCTAGCAAGTGACACTTCAGCTCTTTAAAGTAAAACCCAATTACAGTAAGAGCAATAACCAGCAGGTTATCTTGTTGACTATAATGAAAAGAAACACCTGATGATGAGATTAAAGATAATCATGTGAGTCATTCTGCATGACGACTTGTATGTAATCAGGTGAAGCTCTTTAGTCCACTGAACTATACCCCAGTGTACTGCGGGGCACATAGCAGAGCTCCTTGAAAGGTCTCTGCAGGCTCTGTTTTTAAACGTATAAAACTCTAGAGAGTGACTAATCAGGTGCAGACCCTAAGGCAACCTTCCTACCCACACTCCACATCTACCTGCTGCTGCTCCTTGCTTGGGTGAAACTCACTGAGATAATCTCAGGGAGCACACAGCTCATCTCTGTATGGGTCCCTGCAGTTACAAAGATTTAGTGACAACGCACTCGCAAATACACCTCTACCCCGATATAACGTGACCCGAAATAACAGAAATTCAGATAGAACGCGGTAAAGCAGTGCTCCGGGGGGGCGGGGCTGCGTGCTCCGGCGGATCAAAGCAAGTTCGATATAACGCGGTAAGATTTTTTGACTCCCAAGGACAGCGTTATATCGAGGTAGAGGTGTACATTGTAGGTAACAAACCTGCCCTGCTTCCTATTGGTGATGGGGAAAAGGTAAGAAACCACTTGATAAGTTCTTATGTTCTTACAATCAATGAACGTCCATGTCCATAAATCCCAGCATCAATGAATACAGCACAGAACATTCCACCTAAAACTATAGGCAACACTGAGCATGCACCGTGCAATCTTCAGTCTAGTGGGAGGTTTTTACCCTCTTAAAAATAAGGGGCTGGAGCACACTGACTTCAACAGGAACTGCTAGTGCTCAGCATGTCTGAAAATCAGGCAAAGGTTTATAATGGGAACACTGACAAAACAAGGTAGGTTCAGCATTAATAGGTTTTTGGAATCTCCCCCTACATAGCTCCTAGTTCTTGGCCTGCCATAAGTCTTTACCCCAAACTGCACTTTGCAGAAGAATGAAAGCTAGTGGCTGTTTGTGCAAAATGCGAATTCTCCGTGTCTGGCATAAAGACAGCCACAGACCTACTGAACAATCACAGCCTGGATAAACACAGGACTGCCTGCCAGGGGTCCTAGTCAACAACAGTCCAAGAAATCCACCAAATGGAAGGATTCAGTTGAAAGATGTAGGTTTCTGTTGGCAGTTTTATTAAAGGGGGTAAGTTTAGACAGTGTTGCTCTATTGTGTCTTTCTGGGCACGGGGAACATATTACAGGAGGAAAAGTTCACTTATTTGCTTTCATATTCTACATGAGACAATAGCTTCAAAATCGTAAGTGGGAAGGGACATCAACAAGTTCATGCCAAGGAGTAGCTGTTTCTCACGAAGGTGAAGGATGTGGGTATTTGGGGTCAGCTCTTTGAGCTTAACATCAGAGCTGGATTTCGTTGTCATAAAAAAAGACTGCCTATGCATCATCTTGTCAGCCTTGGCATGTTGAAAACCATTGCTTCAGGTCATTGGCTCTAGTGGATACCCTTGACAGTGATGGCAATCTCATTTATATACAGTATTTACACCTGGCCATTCTCTCAGCGTTTACTGTCACCGTTAGTTTATTTTACCCAGCTTTCACAAAGCACAGACACATTGGGGTAGCAGAAGCTCCCTCTAACTGGTGATGACCTCAGGAAACACTAGTGCCTTACAATCGTTCCAGGGACAGCAGGCTGGGTATTACATGACTGCACTGAATACGCCACTCTAAAGGAGCATACTGAACTACTAGCAATTCTCTACCTCTACATACAAAAGTTTGTAACCTCAAACAACACAGCCACAGCAGACCCTTCTGCTAAACCTGGTCAGCTACATTACTGGCATGGTAGAGCTTAAATAGAAATAACATTGAAAACACCTTCCTATTAATCAAACTCTTTTCTACGATGTGGAGAACCTGACCACTTGCAATAGCTTTAAACTGGGAACAGACAGAATAATAGCAAAAGAAAAGAAGAGTTAGCTAGGTACCCTGAAGCGTTGCATTCCGTTGTGCATTTGTGTATCGCCCGCTCCTATAAATTGGGCAGAGACATGCACGGATAATAAGTCTCCTTAAAACAAAAAACAAAGAAAAAAGCCCCCCTCCCCCCATGTGCCAGCTCAGCAGGTGTGTAATTTTACCATATGATTTTTAGTTTATTTTGATTTAAATAAACACAGAAGAATGCTTATCCAAGGACTTAAAAATGTGTCGCCTTAGGGCACAAAAACTCCAAAACCGGCTCCTCATAATGATCTCTGTTCAACCGCCTCATTGTTGGTCGAAGGAACCTGTCCCACAACAAACTCACCTCCTATTCAAGAAACAATCAAACTCACCAGTTAGCTTCATTAGCTACATATTGCTCAGTGAATGGCTTATTTACAAAAATAATGAAACATCAGGCAATGTGAAGACAGTACTGTCTACAGTCACTTTCAGCAGTGTTTGAAAATAATAAAAAGCAGAGTTGAAGTGAAAATTCAAAACCTCCAAGTAATTTCAACCATACATACATGAAAAAGGAAAAAAGTTTATAGATGATGCAACAGAAAAAGTGACTCATTTTCTTTAATGCCAAACCCTGTTTTATTTCATTCTGCCTTCTGTACCTGCTAAATACATCGCTGACAGAGTAATAATTTACTAAATTGCATTTTAAAAATCCCATTTTAGTCACTTAAGCATTTCATTTCTCAGTACTGTGGTCCAGATTCCACTACAATATGATAATGAGGAGCTAAATGCTGGCTGGATTAGTGCAGATGTCTCAGTCAAAGGAAGGATGGTGTTGTGATTAAAGCACAGAATTAGGAATCGGGAGATCTAGGGTGAAATTCGGGTCCCACTGAAGTCAGTGGAAAAGCTCCCATTGACTTCAGTGGAGGCAGGATTTCACCATTGAGTTCTAGCATCAGAGTCCTGGTGTCACCATGATCGAGTTACGGCTTTGCAGCTTTCCCATCTGCAAAATGAGGATAACAGTGATCTAGTTGTCTGCCCCCACACCGTGGGGTAACTTACACGGGTGATCAGTTAAAACATAAAATTACCGATTAAGTTTCATTAAGACCATAATATAGTTTTCAAGAGTGTAGAGTTTATCTTTGATATTTCACAGCATTGTGATGGGAACAAACCAAGTTCGCTTAAGGGAATTACCCCACTTAAAAGGCTGCAGAATCATATCATATGAGTGGCTCCTTCCACCTGTCTGTGAAGTGCCTAGCACATTTTTGGAAAAGGCCACACAATGCCTCCATATGGTCACCTCCAGGCTAGAACTACTTTTTCACTACTCTGCCTAATTCCGAACAGTCTTGATCTATAAGAACAAGGGGCCATAACTGACTTAACTGGTAGTAAATGCAGAACAAATAAAAGGAAACAGCTTCAAACAGCATACATCGAACCTGGAGAACTCACTGCTAATAGTCTAATAGTGTGCTTAGATTTTCAGAAGAGGTAGATCATTCCATTACCCCTAAAATTCATAACCCGGGAGTAATAAAAACTCATGCTTCAGGTTAAGGATAGTCTCTGGGGGATCAGGAAGGACCCCGTCTCCTCTACATAGAATCATAGAATATCAGGGTTGGAAGGGACCTCATGTCATCATCTAGTCCAACCCCTTGCTCAAAGCAGGACCAATCCCCAGACAATTTTTTACCCCAGTTCCCTAAATGGCCCCCTCAGGGATTGAACTCACAACCCTGGGTTTAGCAGGCCAATGCTCAAACCGAGCTATCCCTCCCACGTACAGCATTGCACAAGTAGGTGCATTTCAGGGAGGAGTTCCCCTTCTTCTGAGGCATCAGGTATTGGCCAATCCTTGAGGCAAAATACTGTACTAAGTGGAACAACTATCTGATCCAACATGGCATGTTTCACGCACCTATTTTAAACCATTACATACCCATGTGAAATCTGCACTCTGATTTGAGCTCCCGGGATATCAAGTGTTCCCTTATCATTGGCTACGGATGGTGTAGTAAGATAAACTATCTAAGTCCTTGCTAGAGACAGATCCACAGCTATGTGCTTTCAGGACAAAAGCAACAGGCTACTCAGCAAAGCGTGCTCCCAATGACCTGCGGCATCTCCACAAGAGGCCGTAATCCCACAAGATCCGGATTTGGCCTTTAAACACGTTTCAAGGTGGGCTGAAGACGGGCTCAGTCAATGAAGTGACCAAGGTAGTGGCTAGTTAGGGGCCTGGGTTCTATTCTGAGCTCTGCCACTGACTCACTGTGACCTTGGGCAAGACCCTTATGGGCGGATTTCAGAGGTGGTGAGGGAGCTACAAGTACTCCGCTCTCTGACACATCAGGCCATTAGCTTCTTTGTGCCTCAGCATTTTACCCAGAAGGAAAAAGCCTCCCTCATCTCAGAAGGAAGTGTCGAGGCTTGTTATCAGCAGAGCACTCCAAGAGCAGCAGATGAAAGGAGCTACAGACGTGCAAAGAAGCATTTTTTTTTTCTACTCCAAGTTCGGAAGTGAAATTCATGGCTAGAAAATCACAGAAGTGAAACGTTTAAACTTTCCCCAAATGCTGCCTTTTGTCGTTATACAATTAGTTTCCCCTCCATTTACTGGGAGGTGACGCAAACGCATCTTTGTCACAGATCTGTCCCGTTCTCACCTATGGCAGACCGACCGCATTGGAAGTTACATCACTCAACAAGCAGTGACACAATGCTCTGAGAATGATGGATTAGCCATGCCGTCAGCTATAATTAATACCTGAAAAAACCTTGACAAGTCTCAGCTCAAATACGTGCTAAACGGAACCTAAAACAACAAACCAGTTTGGGATGACGTCCATACATAGCTCTACAAGAAAAACACTTGACATCCGATAGGAGGGCAAAGGACTACACTGGAGGAGTGATTGTTTCTCCATTAAAAAAAAATCAGAGTTTTACCCTGCCATTCACCCCACACACACACCTCAACACAAACACACAGTTTTGAGGCTTTTGTTTTATCTACATTGCTAACAGGCTCACTCAAGAATCAGTTTGTTTCTGTTCCACCGAGATAACCAGCTTTTCCACCTCCAGCCTCTTTCAAGATAACCAGCCAAAGCTCCAACCTCCCTTCTGACCACATGCCACAATATCACCTACCCGCGTGCTTTACCATATTCACCATTCAAGTATCTCTTTCTCTGAGAGACTATCTCCATCTTTTGCACACGGGGGAAGGGACAAAATCGTCCCACGCCCATCTCCAGTCAGCATTTGCTGAGCCCACCACCTCACCCCACAAGAGCAATACAGCAAGGAATGCACTCTAATGCAAGCACAGCAAGACGCCATCGCTATCCAGCTATTCATATAAAGCAGCGATACTCGGACCTCAGGGGTTCAGGAGCCCAATGAGTGATCATTACCCAAAAGAGCCCCAGTAGTGTGAATTCATTGTTTCATCTACTATATATCTGTAATATTTCTCACTGAAAAATAACTGACAAAGTATTATTATTTTATCAACTACAGCTGGTTAACAACATAGTAAAAGCATCCTGATTGGTTAATAATTAAATCACACAGTGTTTTAATATCATCATCTGCTGCAAAGAGCCGCAGGAGACACATTAAAGAGCTGCTTGCGGCTTGCGAGCCTCAGTCTGAGTAAGGTTGATCTAAAGCAAAATGTATCCGTGCAGGAGATTAGCAACGTTCCAGGCTGTGCATTGGCCATGACGTGCCAGCAAGTATCCACAGCCATGTCCACAAGAGGAGTGTGATTATTGCTAGATAGTGTCCCTTTGGGACAAGCTAGCAAAACTGGATTCATTTGAAAGGAAAAGGAAAAGGAAAGTGTGTTATTGAGTGTAAAGCAACACTGCATAGTGCATCAACTCCCTGGTCTAGCAAGAAAGCCTTTTACACAACACCAGACAACTAGCTCAGTCCCAAAGCCGAAGGGTGAGCTGGCTCAGGGCCAACGCCTGAGAGAATAGAGTACATTAGGAGGAAGAGGATCGCCTGTGAAGTAGGGTGACCAGACAGCAAATGTGAAAAATCGGAATGGGGGTGGGGGGTAATAGGAGCCTATATAAGAAAAAGACCCAAAAATCGGGACTGTCCCTATAAAATCGGGACATCTGGTCACCCTACTGTGAAGCCATACTTCTGGAATTTTAAAGAGGTATATTTCACAGCCTTATTCTTAATTCAACAACTACGCCAGGAGCTTAGGACTCATGTGGAGCTGTAACAACAAAGGCCATTTACAGGAAGCACCTCTTCTGCTTCTCTGGCTTGTTTCTCTCCTGAAGTCATTCAGAGATCCCTCTGGTTGTGCTATGAGAATCCTCTGCGGGAGAAATGGTGTCATAGACACCACATGACTGGGCTGGGGATAAACTGCAGGAATGAGGATTTATTAGGAAAGAAAGAACTGGTTTTCCTAGAACTGTTCCCAGTAATAGAAATGAGAGGGAAGAGAACCACAAACTGTGGCATGAGGCACTGGCGATTGGATTGGGAATCAAGAAAGTGTTCTCTTGCCCACTCTGCCTTTGACTCACTCTGTGACCGTGGGTCAGTCACTTCTCCTTTCTGGGCCGTGGTTTCCTAATCTGTAAAATGGGGGCAGCGAACCCCACCTTTGTAATACACTTTGAGGCTGAAGGATCACAAAGGCTAGGTAAGTGCTACATATTATTACTAGAATAACAATATGTCTAAATTAACACACAGAACAATGGTATTTTCAGCCACAGGGTGAATTTTAATAAAATCAAAAATTAGCTGCATTGGTACAAGTTACCATTAGGCTTAAATTGTGCTGGTTTATAAGCAAATTGTTTGTAAATGACCGGTAAGTGGTTAGAACATTTATTTTATAGAGAATAAAGAAATAATTAACAAGTTTTCATGTTTACTGAAGGCAGACTCTCTCCAGAACATCAATATATGGGAAAGCTATTTCAATTCATTACTCTCCTAGAAATTCAGGCATTGCTGGCTCCCGGCATGACATAACAGCCCGCTTTCTGGCATTACGAACTATCACCACCTTCCCTTAATAGGCAGCTAGTCGACTTTCCCACCTGCTTCATGTGATGAGAAGCTGTCCTGACACAAAAGGGCTGTTAAGGGGAACATGGCATCCCAGAGTGAAGGTACACGTGTGAGAACTTCAGTTCTACTCGGACCCTGGAAGGCCTTGGTTAGAACCCTGGGAGGGGGAAAGCCTCTTCACACTTGGATTCTGGGACTCGCCACTCAAAATCATCATTCAATCAAAATATATTAAAACACCCTAGAGGATCCGCTCCCACACCCCACCCCGCATCCCAGAATCATACAGACTCTCACCAGCTATAAACCTTCTAACTAACATGATCTGATTCCAAGGCCAGAAGGGATCATTATGATAATCTAATCTAGTGTTTCTCAACGACCGGTCTGTGGACCGGCATGGGTCCCTCAGATTTCCCTGACACAGTTTAGGAAGGCAGCAAGCCAGTCCCTGGTATCAAAAAGATTGAGAAACACTGACAGTCTGACCTCCTGTATAACATGGGCTACAGAACTTCCCCTGAATAATTCCTAGAGCAGATCTTTTAGAAAAACATCCAAACTCGATTTAAAAACGGTCAGTGATGGAGAATCCACCACTAAATTGTTCCGACGGTTAATTACTCTCACTGTTAAACATTTACATGTTATTTCCAGTCTGAATTTGTCTAGCTTCAGCTTCCAGCCATTGGATCATATTATGCCTTTCTCTGCTAGACTGAAGAGCCCTGATTAAATATTTGTTCCCCATGTAGATATTTATGGACTGTAATCAATTCACCCCTTAACCTTCTCTTTGGTAAGCTGAATAGATTGAGCTCTTTGAGTCTATCACTATAAGGCATGTTTTTTAATGATTCTCATGGCTCTTCTCTGTACAATCTCCAATTTATCAACATCCTTCTTGAATTGTGGGCACCAGAACTGGACACAGTGTTCCAGCAGTGGTCGCACCAGTGCTAAATACAGAAGTAAAATACCCTCCCTACTCCTACTTGAGGTTCCTCTGTTTATGTATCCCAGGAACACAATTAGCTCTTTTGGCCAGGGGGAGCTCATGTTCAGCTGATTATCCACCACAAACCCCACATCTTTTTCAGAGTCACTGCTTCCCTAGGTAGAATCCCCTACCCTGCAAGTATAGCATACATTGTTTGTTCCTACATTTACATTAGCCATCTTAAAATGCATATTGTTTGCTTGCGCCCAATGTCCCAAGCAATCCAGATTGCTCTGAATCAGTGACTTGTCCTCTTTATTATTTACCACTCTCCAAATTTCTGTGTCATCTGCAAACTTTACCAGTGATAATTTTGTTTTTTTCCCCAGGTCACTGATAAAAATGTAAAAGAGAGTTGGGCTCAGAACTGATGGGCTCAGAACTCAGGACCCCACAGGAAATACACCCACTCGATCATGAGTCTCTGTTTACAATGACACTTTGAGACATATCAGTTAGCCAGGTTTTACTTCATTTAATGTGTGCCATGTTCATTGTATATTATTCTAGTTTTTTAGTCAAAATGTTGTGTGGTACCAAGTCAAATTCCTTAGAGCGGTCTAATTATATTGGGTCAACACTATTACCTTTATCAACCCCACTTGTAAATTCAACAAAAAAGGATACCAAGTTAGTTTGACAGCTCTATTGTCCATAAACCCATGTTGATTTGTATTAGTTACATTACCATCTTTCAATTCTCTTTATTAATAGAGTCTTTCCCCCGCCCACTCCCCTGAGCCATACCATTATCTTGCCAGAGATCAATTTTAGGCTGACAGGCTTGTAATTACCTGGGTCATCCCGTTTACCCTTTTTAAAAGTGGGCATAACATTAGCTTTCTGCCAGTCTTCTGGGACTCCCCCAGTGCTCCAAGACTTACTGAAAATCAACATTAATGGTAATACACTCCTGAACACACCCTCCCTTTGTTCATAGATTGCCTGACCTAGATTGTCAACTCCTCTGGACAATGACTATGCCATTGCATATTTGCCTGTTCAGTATCATGGCTCACCTATGATGCTGCAATAACAACATTAACTAAGTAATTTTTATTTTGCTAACATACTTGCTGTCAACTCCCCTCCAATACTTAGAGGTAGTGAAGTGCAATAACCCATGGCAGATGCTCATGGGCTTGGGAGCTCATTTAACAGAGGATTCAATGGTGCTGGTAGAAAGGTTACAATATCAAAAGGAAATTCATCTAAAAAATGTCCAATTTCATCCCCACTGCCTTGAGCATTATAATATAATCGACTGTCCACCAGTGATCATACAACACTGCGCATCAGAGATCTCTTTTCAGACAGACGTGAAGGCAGAAGAAAAGATAATGGTGGAACTGTGATATAAAATGATTAGAGAAAAGTCCCCATCAGCATTTCTTTCCTTTTCTCTTACACCACCTTAACTGGAGCCAGCCACGCACTGTTATGGATTCTTTGCTTCAGTCTTCACGGCTGAGGATGTTAGGGAGATTCCCAAACCTGAGCCGGCTTTTGTAGGTGACAAATCTGAGGAACTGTCACAGATTGAAGTGTCACTAGAGGAGGTTTTGGAATTAATTGATAAACTTAACATTAACAAGTCACCGGGACCAGATGGCATTCACCCAAGAGTTCTGAAAGAACTCAAATGTGAAGTTGCGGAACTATTAACTAAGGTTTGTAACCTGTCCTTTAAATCGGCTTCTGTACCCAATGACTGGAAGTTAGCTAATGTAACGCCAATATTTAAAAAGGGCTCTAGAGGTGATCCCGGCAATTACAGACCGGTAAGTCTAACGTCGGTACCGGGCAAATTAGTCGAAACAATAGTTAAGAATAAAATTGTCAGACACATAGAAAAACAAACTGTTGAGCAATAGTCAACATGGTTTCTGTAAAGGGAAATCATGTCTTACTAATCTATTAGAGTTCTTTGAAGAGGTCAACAAACATGTGGACAAGGGGGATCCAGTGGACATAGTGTACTTAGATTTCCAGAAAGCCTTTCACAAGGTCCCTCACCAAAGGCTCTTACATACACTAAGTTGTCATGGGATAAAAGGGAAGGTCCTTTCATGGATTGGGAACTGGTTAAAAGACCGTGAACAAAGGGTAGGAATTAATGGTAAATTCTCAGAATGGAGAGGGGTAACTAGTGGTGTTCCCCAAGGGTCAGTGCTCGGACCAATCCTATTCAACTTATTTATAAATGATCTGGAGAAAGGGGTAAACAGTGAGGTGGCAAAATTTGCAGATGATACTAAACTGCTCAAGATAGTTAAGACCAAAGAAGACTGTGATGAACTTCAAAAAGATCTCACAAAACTAAGTGATTGGGCAACAAA
This sequence comes from Terrapene triunguis, assembly GCF_002925995.2. Lineage (NCBI taxonomy): Eukaryota > Metazoa > Chordata > Testudines > Emydidae > Terrapene > Terrapene triunguis. Next base: position 44,923,974 of record NW_020664439.1, read on the forward strand.
ATGGCAAATGAAATTTAATGTGGATAAATGTAAAGTAATGCACATTGGAAAAAATAACCCCAACTATACATACAATATGATGGGGGCTAATTTAGCTACAGGTCAGGAAAAAGATCTTGGAGTCATCGTGGATAGTTCTCTGAAGATGTCCGCGCAGTGTGCAGAGGCGGTCAAAAAAGCAAACAGGCTGTTAGGGATCATTAAAAAGGGGATAGAGAATAAGACTGAAAATATATTATTGCCCTTATATAAAATCGATGGTACGCCCACATCTTGAATATTGCGTACAGATGTGGTCTCTTCATCTAAAAAAAAAGATATACTGGCACTAGAAAAGGTTCAGAAAAGGGCAACTAAAATGATTAGGGGTTTGGAACGGGTCCCATATGAGGAGAGATTAAAGAGGCTAGGACTCTTCAGCTTGGAAAAGAGGAGACTAAGGGGGGATATGATAGAGGTATATCAAATCATGAGTGATGTGGAGAAAGTGGATAAGGAAAAGTTATTTACTTATTCCCATGATACAAGAACTAGGGGTCACCAAATGAAATTAATAGGCAGCGGGTTTAAAACAAATACAAGGAAGTTCTTCTTCACGCAGCGCACAGTCAACTTGTGGAACTCCTTACCTGAGGAGGTTGTGAAGGCTAGGACTATAACAGCATTTAAAAGAGAACTGGATAAATTCATGGTGGTTAAGTCCATGAATGGCTATTAGCCAGGATGGGTAAGGAATGGTGTCCCTCGCCTCTGTTTGTCAGAGGATGGAGATGGATGGCAGGAGAGAGATCACTTGATCATTGCCTGTTGGTTCACTCCCTCTGGGGCACCTGGCATTGGCCACTGTCGGTAGACAGGATACTGGGCTAGATGGACCTTTGGTCTGACCCGGTACGGCCGTTCTTATGTTCTTCCTTTGCTGTAACGACCTTGACAATTTTCATTAGCAGCCATTTTCAGGCTCTTCTATCTAGCCCATTTAAGCTTCTGTACTAGAGCGGAAACAAATATTCTCACATCTCCTTCTCCGCTCCCACTACTTTGAGATTTGCCCCCCGTGAAAAATAGCTTAAATCATTAAAGAGATCAGACCAGGCACTCTGTGATTCGCACACTGCATTCATTTTTCCATATGGTATGTTTTGTTCCAGGTGTTTGAGTCAAGTGACCAACACATGGCCTCAGGTGTGATCCAGACCATTTACACCACAAATCCTCTTGACACAAACTAAGATGGAGCTGTGCTACTTCAGTCAGCTGAAGAGGTTAGAATATGGCTTAAAATCAGTCAGCCGGCTGAGCCCTGATTTCACAAAGACCTCATGGCTTGGGTTAGTGAGTAGAAGGAAACTACCCAGGTCTCTCCACTGGTGTTTTTCTGAAGAGAGTATCCTACGCTCAGCCATAGCCTTGAGGCAAATGATCTCCAGCACATGCTTTGGGGCCGTTACATAGTCATGGAAACCCCTTTTGCTACTGACCAGGGAAAGTAACCAGCATGATATGCGCATACGCCAGGACAAATTCATCCTCAATGTAACCAAAGTCAGGGATGAATTGGTACCATATACCATGTCCTATGTGCCAAATGCCAGGTCCTTTCTGATCTAAGACACCAAACAAGGCAGAGCTCTTTGCAAGAGATGTGAGATAGCGTATGACACTGCTCCCCACAGGATACTGCCTATGTGAATAATAGTTACTGGGAAGTCATATACACCTCTCTCAAAGGATCCCGGCATTGGAAAAACAGAGTCATGGGATGTCATGATCAGAACAATGACTCAGTTCTCTAAAGAAAAACCCAATCGCTGTACTGGTAAGCTGTCCAGCCGCATCATTTTTTAAAAGTATATGTAAGGCAAGAGAACCAGAGTCCCTATTGCATTAGCGGGGGAAGCACATGCAAGTATTAACAACCCATCTAAGGAATATTTACCATCCTTTCCTGACCCAGCAAAGCAACGTGTCAAACAACAGAGGAAGAACCTCCTACCCCTACGTTCAATAATATTAGATATATTTTATATACCTGCCCATATGCAGAACAGCCACCTTAATTGGGGCAGATGTCACATTCTACCTCCACAAAGCAAGAAGAGGAGAATTCCAGGGCTCACATCAGTCAGGTATCAGCAGAGAAATATGACAAAGCAATTTCCTATAATTGTTTCCAAGAGTCATTTATATGGGAAGATTTTAATGGAGATGTTGATTAATCTCTAACTCTCAGGAGATCCACTTATAAAGCATAAGCAGGAGCCACCATCTAAAACCATGGGTTTCTGTCTTTGCCTGTTGGAAACATTCCTATGAATTGCAGTTAACATACCAGACTACGTCAAAGACCTTCTTCCTTTTCCCATTTGTACCTGCTCATTTTTTGTGTGGGTGACACACTGGGTCAGCTTCTCAACACTGCGCATAGTATTAACGCTGATTGTCAGATAGATGAACCCATGGGAGAGCAAAGTTTTGACACTCTCTTGGTGAAGAACCCTACTTTTTTCGCGATCATACATCTCTTAACACCTTTTGATTCTTCTTCCTCACGTCCCAGTACTTGACTGTTATTAATCCTGCTTCAGGAGTCCCATCTTCTTAGTTAAATGAAGTGGCTACCAAAGTTATCCAATGTGATGCAGAAGTACAGGTGCAGAAATGCAGTCTTTAAATCCATCAACTTCTTTCAAGAACACCTAAGAACGCTGGGTCAATGCAAACCTCACACAAGTGGCAGATCTCCTTCTTAAGTGTGCAGTTTGTGGACAAACAGAATTTAGTCTAGTCCATGTCTAGTTCAGTTCTTAACTTGCGTAATATTATCTTCCGAGTTTTGCACCATTTGGCCTCACTTTCTGCCCCATCCACCTCCAAACCCAGTGTCTATTGCTCAAAAATAAAAGATCAACTGCTTTAGTGAACAACGTGGTGCCCCACATCAATCAGGTGCAAAGACGCATTTGGTTATTTTCACAATAAACTCAAGTCAAAACACAGTGTTTCAAGCACATAAGTGTGTGTGTACTGGGGAGAGCAGCCCCAGGGAATAACACTGAAGCCATCAGTCATCTCAGAGCCAGTTGTTTATAATGGTGATCATAAAGACAGCTCACGCTCCTAGTTTACTTTCCTTTTAAATGTGCATACACCATTTTTGTAGCTAGTCTTCCTGTCCATCAGCTTCAAGCAGTTGAAGCAAAGGAGAACATTTATCAATAGGCCTCTCCTGGATGGACCTGAACTGATGATCTCATACTTAAAACTACCAATCATATGTAAGTTTGTTTCTATTTGTTTCTCTGTCTGGTATTTCTAAGGCACCTATTTATTGCCTTGCCATCTAAGTGTCCCGGTTCCAAATGAAAGAATATACATTAAAATCTCTGTGATTATGGACCCATAAGCTTCTTAGCAATTGAAGTTTTAATGACCCAATGATGAAAGCCCCCATTACCATACATTTAGTACAAATAAAAATAAGAAGACTTTAAACATTAAGCACTTAACTGTATTCTGGAGCTATGGGGAATTGCAGACAGAAGGACTGAGTGTGTCATGGAGGAGAACTGAACTGAAGAGAACGTAGGGGGAAAGCGTATGCTGTACATATAGCAAGCTGGGAGGGAAGCTCACAGACCTTCTAAGGTCCAATGGACCAGGTTCCCCTCCTGCAGACCTTAGTAAAGGGAGAAAGTGGACTGGGGAAGAGCACTGGCTGGAAATTGGATAGCCATGGCTAGTAGAGGGTCCTGGATGTGGGCTGGAATTAGGGAGCAGGGCTGCAGAACAGGAACGAGGACTGGCTGGGGAACCGAGGCTGGAGGTGGGCAGTAAGGATTCATAGGTACATAAATTGCATGAGCTATAAAACCAGACGGGCCCATTGTCTGACCTCCTGCATCACACAGGTCATAGGATTTCCCTGTGTTAAATCTAGTTTGAACTAGAGCGTATCTTTTAGTAAAGCCATCAATCTCGGTTTTAAAATTTCCAGTGCTAGAGAATCCACCCCCTTATTTCGAGTCTGATTTTCTCTAACTTCAGCTTCCAACCATTGAGATCTTGCTATGCCTTGGTCTGATAGACTGAAGATCCCTGTATCATCCAGTTTCTGTTCTCCATGTAGGTGTTTATAGACTGTCATCAAGTCACTCCTTAACCTTCTCTTCGATAAGCTAAATAGATTGAGCTCCTTGAGTCTTTCGCTGTAAGGCAGGTTTTCCAATTCTTTAGCCATTCTTGAGGCTCTTCTCTGAATCTTCTCCAATTTACCAACATCCGCAGTGGTCAAACCAGTGCCAAATACAGAGGTAACATTACCGCTCTTGGCTGGAGACCGATCTGATATGACCAGGGATCAGGTGAAAGAATCACATCTGCAGTGGGAAAATTTTGTACACCAGGCACGGAAAGCTTTAATTGACAACTTTTACCAGCGAGTGCCCTGAGCTTTTTAGTTGGTGGGAGCGTGGCATCCTATCAAATCACAGAACAAAGGAAATTCAAAACAAAGCGCTAAGACACCAACTGCAACACTATATTCACACATTCATTTAACAAACATTCTCAGTGACCAGCAGCTAAACAACCTTAACTCTGCCCCGAAACAAAACACACAATAGCTACAAAATGAACTTCATCCATTCATCACCACTCCCTCTCTCATTTGCACAAAAACACATTCATATCTTACTCTTATTCACACAAATGTTGTTTAAAGGGTCAATCTACAATCCACAAAATCAAAGATATTTTACCAATTCACCACCACCTGAGTATCTGTCTTACCCATCTAATCTTTCTTGGGTATTTCTATACCACCCAGCAGCAGACTACATAAGAGGGATCCAAATGACAGTCTTCCTCTTCTGAGCAAAATAATTCCATGTAAAGTATCATTAAAACAACACTGCATGAACAGACACTGTTCTTACACCAGATCATAAAAATATGTCCATCAATTTCAAATAGGAATTATTAATGTCACAATAAACCATCCAATTTGTGTTGTGGATGTTTGCAGGGATCTATTCCCAAGCGTGAGGGGCGGCCTGGGGGAAGGCATGATGGCGTCTGCTTGAAAATTTAACCATTGGGCAATGGAGCCTGACCACATGGGCTGACAGGAGATGGGAGTTGACTTTTTGATACTGTTTAGAGTTGATGCTGTGGGGAGGAAATACTCAGGAGCGCCCTTAGTTGAGTTAACTAAGTTTTTGGTAGGGGAATAAATATTGAGTTTCAACAATCCTGTGAGGTAGTTACATATTATTCCCATTTTACAGAGGAGTAAACTGAGACAGATGTGAAAATAGGGTGTCCACGTGTCCAGTTTTCGACTGGAAAATCTGACTGAAAAGGGAACCTGGCAGTGCTACTGACTACTACTGACCAGACACACGATGCCTGGTTACTGCGGGTGAGGGAGGCACCGAGTCATCACCCACGCCAACCCCTACTCAGCCGGTGCCGCCTCCTACCTGCGTCAGGCGGCTGCAGCTCCCAGCCCCAGTTCCGCAGACAAGTCCCTCCCAACCCGGGCCTGGGGCAGATGGGGGAAGCAGCAAGTGATGGTGAGGGGGAGAAGAGGAGCGAATGAGGTGGGGTCTTGGGGAAAAGAGACATGGCAGAGGTGGAGTCGTGGGGGAAGAGGCAGGGCGGGGAAGGTTCCGGCACTCCTGCTGGCGTGTCCGGTTTTTAAATATTACAAAGTTGGCAACCCTATGTGAAAACCAAACCCAAGGTCACAATGAAGCAGTGGCAGAGCTGAAGTTCTGGTTCAAAGTTTCTTGACTAGGCAAGAGACCACAATGCCTCCTCATAACGTTAACAGGAATGATGACAGCATGTCACAGTGATAAATGTCATTAGCAGAACTGGCAAAGAATCATTAGGTCCTAAGCTTTGTGCAATCAATACTGAACATAAGGCAGAAGCCAAATGGAACTTAGCACGTAGAAAGAGGGCTCAAAAATCCCTTGGAACAAAGAGAGCAAAAGTATTCTGTCTCCTTACAATCCCTGGGTTTCTGGGTGTCTCCCCTCCCGACTCCCTCCTGCTATGTGATTATTGTTTCCTTTAATCTGATCATTAATTGCTCTTGGTTTCCTCTGTTGTAGTTTGTCTCCCATTGTTTGGGATTTACATTACTCCACAGGAAATCAGTGAGAGGTCCTGTGATTAGAAAGGTGTGCTCCCTGTTAGGACCCACCCTTGCTTGCTCAGATACAGAGAACAGACCTTCTACAGAACTACACCAATGTAGCAAAAGGAAGTCATGTGAACAAAGGCAAAGGGACTATAATTTGGTTGTATTAAAAGCTACATGAATTCACTTTGTCCTGCACAATATACACTATACACACACCCCTTCATATTCACCTTCACACGCCAAGGCAATAGCTTTCTGCACAGGTTTGGATTTTTAATTTCATTTGTGAGTGTAGAGTTCATCACCAAGTGGTGATCACTGGCATATATAGAAAGGGGAGGTATGGTGCAAACGTCTTCTTGGCTAAATACGTCTCAATCTTACTGTCCATTACCCTGCTAAGTCCCTGCTGTGGGGAAGACAGAGATTCTCTGGAGCAGAAGATGCCACTCCGAGAAAATAATGCAGTTTGGGGATATAAATGCCCACTAGGTACTGATTAGGTCAAACTGATTCTCTCCTGTGCCCTAAAGCAGGTTTGGATCACCTCTCTCCAGCGGCGGCAATCTAGTGCAGCAGCTTTTTAACTGGGCTCTGATTTACAGGCCTGAACAAAACTAGATGCCACTCCTTTTTCACAAGGTTACCGCTGGACAGGATCTCCTTCCCCTGGCGAAACCGTTCCGTTTAAAATGTGAAGAAGCTGCTTTAGCAGTTGCACTGTCATAAAACCAGCCTCAGAGGTGCAGGCACACGCGGTTTCTATTCAGCACAACATTGCAAGAACAGAATCTATGTGACATAGCTGGCACATATTTCATGTGCTATCCCAGGGCAGTCAGAGCACACAGTAATCATAGATATTCTCCACCTCTAACATCTATTAGGTTATCTAGTCCATCCCCCTTCCAATGCAGGATTGCTCTTTACAGTAGATTCCCTGGAGTTCGGAGGGTGAGAAATGCTTTCACTTGTGAGCCTAACAAAACCACGCTATTACCTATTGAATGACAAGCCTCAAATATTTAAGCATCTGTCCCAAAAGAGAAGGTTAAAAATGAACTTTCCACGTGAGGCTGTTCAGGGCGGGGAGGGAGATTATTTTCCAGACAACATTTCTAGTCTCATTTTAATGATATAAAACAATGGAGCTTTCGTTAAGATTAAGGAACTTTGTCTGCCAGCCTGATCGACCCCTCTGTTCTCAGAAGTACAGCAACCTCCCGTAGTTTCACAGGAGACGTAGCTCTATGGCTGTTGAGCAGTGAAGTCAAAAGGAGCTCTTAGCTCGAGTCCAAAATACCTGTTTCTACTTGCCAAATAGAATACACACGCAACACAACTGATATAGCCCCACTTACATGGTCACAGATAAGAAACCACGTCATTTACGTCTCTTGTATTGAAACGCATCCACTGTACACACAATTAAACTGTCTTAGATAACGTTTTAATTCTTTTCCCTGCCCCGAGAACTGATCTGAGTGCTGCTGGAAAATATGATTATTCCAACTACAATATAGCACAGGAAATGATGCTTTGGAGATGACCCTTTTTGTAGTGAAATATGTGCTCCGTGCATCTAAATGCCTTGATCAAGTTATTACATCATCAGCATTTATTTCCATTTATAAGATTTGTATCCATGAGAGTCAGTCAAGAATTCTGTAAGAGCAATCACTCTTCCCTTATCTATTTTGTCTAGTAGATTTCAACCCAACTATTTTCCTTTGGTTTCCTGTGTTATTAGGTGTCCTGTATCTGCAGCTTGGTGAAGTAATATTAAAAAAAAAAAAAAACCCAACAACTTTGCCACAAAATCCTACATTTTTATTCAAGTCTGATTTTCCCTTTGAGTCTTTAGACCAGTGGTTCCCAAACTTGTTCCACTGCTTGTGCAAGGAAAGCCCCTGGCGAGCCAGGCCGGTTTGTTTACCTGCTGCGTCCGCAGGTTCGGCCGATCGCGGCACCCACGGGCCGCGGTTCGCCGCTCCAGGCCAATGGGAGCTGCTGGAAGCGGCGCGGGCCACTGCTTTAAACCAATCAAGAGACCAAAGGAGTCCAACTTGGGTTTGCTCAAGTAAGGGCTGAGAGGAGGGGTGAATAGCCCCAGGACAGTGTGAAGCACCCTGTTATGGACGCTGAGGTTACTGACCTGGTCTAAACGAAGAGCACCATCAATGAAGCGCTGTTTGCGCAGATGCTTGGCGATTCGGTGGAGGTTCAGGACAGCTCGGTGAATTTCATCGACTGGGTGCTGGGGAGAGACTGGAGGCAGTTCTTCTGGCCCAAAAACCTTGCTGGGGTTTTCAATCATACTCTGTGCATGGTCATAGCTCAGCTTCACGCAGGAACAGATAACCGTTCGCCCGAACCATTCATCAAGGATCTGCAAATCAGAAAATGTAAACAAAGTCATTAACTACAAGAGAAGGATCCTGCCATCCTTCACACCAGCTTATGCCTTTTTTCCTCATGTTAAAAATAAAAAAGATCCAATTAAACGGAGAAGGGGCTTGTGTGCAGATTGGTAGATAGAACCCTGAACACGGGCACCTAAACTTTGCCCAGGTGAGAGTCTAATTGGAAACCTACTAGAAGCTGGAGGGTCACATCTAATATGCAGCATATTGCAGCCACCCTTCATTACAGGGGTTTGGCCAAGAGAGAACATAAGCTGTGCCCTGAGGTTAATAGTCTTGCTTGGATCAAGACAGGGGACTGCCTGCTGGAACCTCCATGTCAGACAAATGTTTGTAGGCTACACTGTAGAAGTACATGGGCTGTACGTACTTTGGCCCCTGTTGGTCCAGACCTACCAATCTCCATCCCTCTCATTTCAATGGGTCTTAAACCCATTACTCAGGCCAGGGTTCAGCCCAAAGAATCGCAAGGAATAATCCGTGAGTTTCCACAATCTTTCTGATCCAACAAAGAAACGTTGCCAGTAAGCGCATATGAAATCAATTAAAAAAAATTCAAACAGAAACCACCCATATTTTTAAACTATTTAATAAAATGTCTCTCTGGAATTTAATCTTAAATTATTCGTTAGGACAGAAAGGAAAAGAGTCACATTTTTGGATGCAGCATGGTACCAACATTGCAAAGGTGCTCAGAGTGATGAGAATGTGATGGGACAACGGGGAACGGGCTTTGGGTCAGGGAATCAGACTCAAAGGGTGACGGGGCGATGAGAAGTTTGGAGAAGAAGGTTGAGGGTAAAACTAAGCAGAAGTGCTTAGAGGGCGAGTGGAGTGTTTTAATTCTGGCTCAAGCGGCAATCTCACATTCTCCGTTGGAGCAACTGGGCCACTCAAGGAGGAGGTACCTTTGGCAAGTGGGAGTATCCCAGGAGGAATGCCAGGTCTCTGTAAGGCAGAGTGAACCAGGGCATTGCCAGAGAAGGGCATGAACCGGGGAAGGATTTGCCATTGACGGAGCTGATTCACCCCCCTTACACTCCTACTATTCACCTCCTTAGCGCACCAGCATGCGCACATGCAGCATAACTCAACAGACTGGAGAACTGCACATCACTGGGCATCTAGGTCTATTTCCTATTAAATGAGGTCGTGTCCTGAACACTGGGACACATTTTTCTACGTCTTCAGCAACTAGAGGGGAAGGTCTTCTGATTTAAAGTTCTCAGAAGTGTAGCTGATGATGTAGAGGGGTGTGTGTGTGAGTGTGTATCATATATGTGCATTTCAGAGAAATTATTACAATTAACAGAACTTAAGGAATTAGCTATCCTCCTATTTTAAAAGCTATTCTGTCCCATCTCTGCTCCACTGCGTCCTATTAAGTTTAGTTTAACACTCGTTCTGAGTTGTAGGGTGCTACTTTTACTTGGTCACTGACACATAGTGAGAGCTGCTGCCAGGCTGGTCTGTTTCTAGCAGGCCTCCTTCCCCTTCTATATACTGACTGTGTTTTGGTAACCCTGAACCCAGGAATTTGAATTCCAAGACACTGCACTCTTATGCAAAACACATTGGGGCTATTGTAAAAGTTCCCAACCCTTCTGGATGCCATGTTGTTAATATAAGAAACTTCATTCTTCTGCCACTGTCCGAGAAATCAGAAATGATATCCAAGGGGAAATGCTGGTCTCTTGCCCCCTATGATGGATGAGTAACGAATACTCAGAAAAGTCTATATTTCAGTGCTTAAAAAAGCTCTGAAATTAAATTACTGCTATTTTTCAATGTCACACACATTATTTCCAAAGTCTATTCTTTAATGGGAGACAATGTCAGATCACTATGGGGAAAAGGTTTTCTTTTTGATGGAAACCATGAAACTTTACACACTTTTTTTTTTTTTTTTAAAAAGCTTCTCCTTCCCCTCTGTTTGTGGTGTGTGGGGGGTTTGTTTTGTTTTCTTGGTTTGTCTGTTTAAATCACTGGGGCAAAAAACTCCCTATCAAAAGCCAGGGAAGTTTCCTGTAAGGTAATAAGCTACTGCAGGATCTCTTTAGACACTACGCCATGGGCAAAAGGAAAAATACAAAAACAATTAGCAGGTTAAAGAAAAATAAACAGTTCACGTTTTAATTAGGCAAACAAAGGGGTCCTCAAGCTCCCAGAAAGATTTTTCTCAAAGTAGTGAAATGAGTGTCGGACAAGGCTGAGTTTTCCTTTATTGGAACTGAACTTCTAATTTCATTCATCCACACAAACCCTCTGTAAATAAGGGAGCGCTCTCCTAGCCTGACATTTAAATGTTTTATCATCTCCCTTTTCTTGACAATGTTCTAATCTCTAGATATTGGTAACAGCTGCATTAAAACAAGACCCTTATCAAACTTGGTTCTCACCACTGTAAGCTCCAAAACTGTAATGATTTAGGCACTTAGGTACTAATTATGTCTAGCGGTAGGTGAAATAATTCCATCCAGTAAAAAATGAAGAGGTCTGGACAAAAAGCAGAAAAGGAATTCCTAGTAAAAGCAATGGTTCTCCCACAGCAGAGGTGAATAAAATCCTGGATTTTACAAGGTAACCTATAGCTGGCTTCCTCCTTAATATGGAAGGAGCAGCAAGGAGAATTCAGGTACGAACATGCAAAGTTACATTTTGATCTGAATGAATCATCCCTGATTTGGGCAAAGCTGGGAACTCGTTATGCAGCTTGTAGACTAAGTTCATGAATGGACCTAGCTGAGAATTTCCTTGACCTTGTAGTTAGATCACGGGTTCTCAACCAGGGAATGGGATCCCATTGGGGGACAGTCCTCAAACAGGTTTCAGGGTGTTGCCACCATCTTCCTTTAGTTTATGGCTAGTCTGAAGTAGGTACCAGGACTCTCCTATTGGACCATGGGGTCACAGTATGAAAAAGGTTGCGAACTAAAGTGATGCTGGTTTTCAAAAGATGGCGTACAACCGCATATCTAATTTTCATGAACCATTACTGCACATGTATGTTGGTATCAGTGCAATCAGCTAGTTAAAAGTCTAACTGGCCATTTGCATGCACATTTGTAGTAACTGTACGTGCAGTTTGCACTGCATGTTTGGAAAACTGGACTCTAAATGTTTTCAAGGTTGCTTTCTCGGGCAAGCTTTGCTTTAAAGAAGGGAACAAATGCAATCAACTACAGTTACAGTAGTATTTAGTTCCAGAACTAAGATGTATCATATAACGCTTCATTAGTATTAGTATTATTATAACCACCACCACACCTCCTAGCAGACCCAGTCATGAATCAAGCCTCCATTGTGTCAGGTGCTGTATAAAAACAGAACACAAAGATGGTCCTGCCCCAAGGAGCGGACAATCAAAGTCTAACACAAGAGACAGCAGATGGAGGAATACAAGGAAACAATGAGACGAAATAGGTGATATGCAGTGGGCACAGCCACACATCTAGATGTTTTTCAGTATGTTAATGAAGGATTAAATAGGAGGAGTCCAGGGCAAAACCCCACAAACTCGCTAGTTTGGCAAATTTGGCAGAGGCCAGGAATTTTCTTCAGGTCTCAAAATCTGAGACAAATTTTAGCCCGGAGAGTGTTAGCTGTCCTGGGATTAGATAATCTTGAAAATACAGATACAGAATGGGAAGCCCAGTGGCGCTAAGGAGCAGTTGATCAAGATGGAAAGTTTACCACTGACAAGCAAGTGTGTTTCTATACCGTATTTGTATTCACCCTCCTTTATTGTTACCAGGGCGATTTGCTTGAAAGTAGGCTCTTGATTTTTAGAAGTTCATCTGTTCCTGTTGCTTAATCCCCACCTGAAAACAATCTCCTATAGCAGTGGAATTGTGACATCATCGTTTCCTTGTTGTTGAAATAACCGTAGTATTGTACCTTCAGGGTTGGAGTGGGAAGCAGGAAGAGCAGATAAGCTCTTAAACAGAGATCCTATTTCAGACAGTTGTCAGAACAGTCACCAAATGGATAGGGAGAGTACAGAGAACTACAACAAATGTGGCATATAAACTGGGTAGGTTCCAAATGATGTTTGGATAATGGTTTGCTTTGGAATCAATCGCCCGATGAATAACAATATTATACTATATTGCACAACAGATCCACTCCTATGTAAGATCTCTCTCCAAATTTTCCTGCCATTTCTCTCTAAAATATCTTTATTGTCCCTCACAGGAAGCAACATGGACCAGATTTCTGTTTTGCTGCCTGAAATTTAAACGTTCTACCAAAATCTCACTTTTCCTGCCTGACTGACAAAAGCAGAAGCCAAATCTTCCAGAGTTCTGTTAATTTCCCTTTGGGAAATATCGGATACAGTACGATACCGCCACAGGAGATCAACCAGCCTGTGTGTGAACACAGGCTGGCCATGTTCATGGCAAGGCGTAAGAACAGGCACTGCCAATAACAGCTGGTGCTGACGTCCCCTGCTATTTTATCTTCTGGACACTAGTCACCATCCCTGACCCCTGGAAGGCAGCTGAGGAAGCTGCTGCAGTGTGTTGTGGAGTATGCAATTTTGTGACATTTGGTTCTTTTCAACTGGTCTAAAGTGCACTTTAATACCACCTCTACTAGTACTAAGATACTGCTTCTAATTGAGGTTTACTGGGTTTTCACACATACATTCAACATATTTTATGGAGACATCGAAATAGATTTTGGATACGTCTTGCCCACATGAATGCATATGGATGCCTGTTGTCGACACTTTCTAACAAATCTAGAGCAGATGGTAGTGGTTGAGAGCCAGGAAGAAGCACTAATTACATCAGGTGTCTCAGACCACAGCAGTTGACCGTCCTCGTTAGCAGCATTGTGTTTCAAGCACCACAGAAAAGGAAATGGGATAGAACCTGACATGCTAGTTTATGTGCGGTGCACAGCAGTGGAATTCAGAACGGGGGCTGCATCTCAGCTGCAATATGCCTCGTTCTGCCCACAATGACACAGCGCAGCTCAGTTCTTGAAACATATTGCATCAAGGTGACAATATTGGAGCAGTTAATACACAGATCCTTGAAAAGGCACTTCGCAGGCGGCATGCCAGAACTTCCTACTGAAGTTCACAGTGCTGCACAAGCTGTAGGCCAGACAGCATGGCCTGTTATGCTTGTGTGTAGTGCTAAAACAGTTGATTATAATGCAATGAGTGATTTCAAAAGCCCCACAAGATGGCACCAGTCTTCAGAAAGGGTTAAAGGACAGCCATTGTTTTACTTATTAAAAAAATCAGTCACTCCCATGTAGGAATCTATAGGCATTTTACTGGTAGACGTATTAACTGGAGGTTTGTTTGTATTGCAAGGGATTACTGACAAGCCCTTACCCTATAGTGGTTCTGTCAGGCAGTGCTTTATAATCTCAACGTCAAAATACTGTTCTGTAGACTGTGTAACAAGGTGCTCATAAGGCCCCTGTGTTCCGAGCCTCTCTCCATGTTACATCATCATTTCTTACAGCTCTGCATGCCACTGACAGAGAACTCAAAGTTCAAAGGCCACGTTCAGCAAGCAGAACGGCCTGTTGACAGACTTCACCTCTTACTAACCCTGAAAAGAGAAAATGATCCCATTGCTCCTGCCTACACAAGCACCACAGTGTAGTAGCACTAGAGGTGCTTTGCCCTGACGCTCAAGGATAAGCTCTTGGAGAAAAGCCAAGCTGGAAAAAGGGTTGTGGTTGCCGTCTCCTCTTAGAAGGAGTAAGGTTCATTAACTTGCCTTCAATTCTTATTCAAACCCAGTGACCCAAACTTCCATTCAGACTTGAAAGGCTTCCCAGGAGAAATCTGTTTGTTGAGTTGGCCCTAGGCAATCAGCCTTCCAAAAGGAAAGCATAGACTCTGATGTCAGAGACCTTTCCCTACTGGAATGCAGCCTGACTTCAGAGATCAGCATCCCCGAGCAGACATGAGGAAAGACACGGTGACTCCTCCAAAAACTTTCACTGGCTGAAATGTGGTAGATCTAAGTCTTGTTCTAAAACCAAGCATCAATATCTAAGAGGTAAGAATTAGCAGCTCCTCTTCATTGCTCAAAGAGCACTCGGTGGTAAATACAGGGCCAAATGAGTACCTGGTATTAGAGGGTGTCTTGAGCAATTAGAATTCAGGATACAGAAAGCTGAAGATTTCCCAAACAACAGTCTGAACCCTTTATAATGCTAGAGATGGGCCTAGAATGGGAGATAAATTACAACACTGAAGACGTTCGGCTGCAGCTGAACTTTGCAGTGCAGCCTCATTGCTAATACGTACAATGAGATTCTGAGCCCTTCTGGAGCAATGTGGACCTTTACAACGAAGCCAAACTAATTTTCATTGGAAAGGTCACCTGAGGATCACTTCACCCCAAAAACCAGACACCCCACCAACCTTGGCAAGGACACAATGCATAAAAGCAACACGCTTATGGGAGAGCAGCAGGCTTGAAATACAAAAGAACTCTTCCTGTTTTCCAAAGCCTTTTAGGGAGGGGACACGCAGTCACTATTCTGAGAGGGCCCTGCCACCATAAAAGCAACCAAGGAGCAGACTGTTATGCTGCCCAGAGGGATGGGAGATAAACAGAGAGAAAGAAATGAAGACCCAGGAAGAGCTGACTGCTCCCCTCACCACCGGTTCAAACACGAAGACAAGTGGACTATCACTTGATGCCTTCAATGCCAAGATGCTGCATCTGCATGCCTGAAATCATGAGAAATCAAGGTGATGTTCGTTTACACATTGCACAGCCCCAAAGAGTACAACTGGGTCTTTTTAAAAGGGCTACATCATGCTATGCCCATTAATATACTTTCTAGTTATGTAAGTAATAACCCAAACTCATGATAAAGGGCATAAACTGCCCACCACAGGGGTCAGGAAGGAATATTTTCCTCAGTCACAGCACTGCATAACTGGCTAAATGTCAGGGGGGGCCGAAGGCGCTGAATCAATATCTGGTGCTTCAGAAAAATGTAACTATTTCTGGAGACAAGATCCTGAAGAGACAAGTGGCCTAATATGGTGCTGCAGAAATCCTCTGTTCCTAACATTCATTCTCTCTCCCAGTCACCGTCAATAACACTGATTGTTTCCATCCCTCTCATCACGAGGATGTTCCAGTCAGTTGTTCCACAGAATCCTATCCACAGGACACAGCGTTCACGGGATGGGGGAGACTCTTGAAGCCTTTATTTTGAGCAGACATATTCCTGGATTACCCATGTTAGTACCCTATCTGTTTACATCAATGTGGCCCAGTGCTGCTGCTGACCTTGCCCATGAAGAGTCACCAGGAAGAATGAAGGAGACAGGGTGCACAGGGTTACCTTGCCTTCTGGAGTCATTTTCCACATTACAGAAAACGTCAGTCTGTCTTTCATCGGATTGAGACTGCACAACTCCTCGCAAAGCAGCCTGGGAAGCATAGGGATCACCTGAAAAAACAAGACAGCATGAGTAAGGACATTCACTTCTTGTGTCCTGACTCCCCCAAGGCACAGGTCCCCAACAAAAAGCAAGGAAAAGGTCTAAACAGAGTCACTTAAATGGAGCATCTCTTCAGCTCTCAAAGTTACAACCTCTATGCCTTCTGCAGCCTTCTTGTTGCCACTTTAACACTGGGAGGGATGGGGGAAGCTCAGCAAAGTATAACTGGAACAGGCAGGAGTTTTCCAGTGGTCAGAGGCATAGGAGTCTTGCTTGATTCTGTTCCCTGCTCTGTCACATGCAGACTGACATTAGGTAAGTAATTTAACTTGCCCTAATCTGCCCTCTGAAAAATAAGTATAATACTTCCCTATGGCTACGTCTACACTACCCGCCTGAATCGGCGGGCAGAAATCGATCTCTCGGGGATCCCCGAATCGACGCTTGTACTCCACCAGCGGAGGTAGGAGTAAGCGCCGTCGACGGGGGAGCCGCGGAGGTCGATTTGCCGCCATCCTCACAGCGGGGTAAGTCGGCTCCGATACGTCGAATTCAGCTACGCTATTCGCGTAGCTGAATTTGCGTATCTTAAATCGACACCCCCCTCCCTCCCCCGTAGTGAAGACGTAGCCTAAGTCACAGAGATGACGCAAGGCTTTACTGACGTTTGTACAGCACTTCGGCAGCCTGGGTCAAAAGGCAGTGGAGATATTGGCTAGATAACCAAAGAAAAGCACTTGTTTTATGACTACCCTACATGCAGTAAAGGGATTGAGAAGCCAAGACAGGGAACAACGATTATTTTTATTGTACTCACTTCCAGTTCAACACAATACCAGTGTATATCAGAACCAGACAGAAGTCATTAGTTGGGATTTCATCTGTGAAACAGTAGCCCATGTCCAATCAATATTTGTTAAGCTGATCCCGGATGCCTATCAAATCAGTTATTCCTAAACGGACTATAGCCAAGAGTAAAGGTTTGGGGCCCAGGTCTCCTGCTGGGATAAATCAACGTAATTCCAGCGATTTCAATGGTGTTGCGCTGATTTACGCCAGTGAGGAGTTGTCTCTCTGGTTATTTTCCAGGTGACGCCTGTGGAAAAGATCACATTTAGCAGCCATTTAGTGAGTCAAATCTTATGATTTGAAGTTTCATTTTTGTATTTCCTCTCTCATTATTGACCCTTTTGAAAAACAGTAAATACACTAATCAAAATGTGCATATTCTTATTGTTTATATAGGGTCAGTAATGAGCCTGGTACTTTACAGATAAGGAGGAACACAAATTTTCTGCTCAGAAGAGTTCGCAAAATTAATATTTTAGATACTGAGTTTAAGTTTTATTTCTACTGCTAAATCCCACCACCATGGTAAACATAGAAACAGGACTATCTAAGGGTATGTCTTCACTACCCGCCGGATCGGTGGGCAGCGATTGATACAGCGGGGATCAATTTATCACGTCTAGTCTAGACGCGATAAATCAACCCCTGGGTGCTCTCCTGTCGACTCCTGTACTCCAGCGCCACGAGAGGCGCAGGCAGAGTTGACAGGGAAGCGGCAGCAGTCGAAGACACCACGGTAAGTCGATCTATGTACGTCAACTTCAGCTACATTATTCACATAGCTGAAGTCGCATAACTTAGAGCAATCCCCCCACGCCCCCCCCAGTGTAGACCAGGGCTAAGTCACATTAACACGCACTGTTCCGAATCCTGACACCCATCTTTTAGAGATAGTTCTGCTGTATCTGGAACTCTGATGAATAACTGGGCTCTCAAAAAGCACAAGAAATAAAAATTAGGGTCTCTTTTTTCAAAGAACACACATTTCATATTTACCTTTAGCTTTCAAAGAAAGTTCTTAGAATATTTAATCGCATTTGTAGTTTGGCACTAGACCATTGCTCATAAATCCACTCTAATTGCACTGTGTATTAATGCCAAAAGATTAACTGTATGGTCTCTTGACAATTCAGGAGCCACTTTCAACATGAATCAGCAGTGCTGGTTCAAGTGGAAGGTCAGAAGGGCAAAGATTATGATAAGCTGTTTCCCGCAACACAAAGGCCGTCAACTGTGTTATTCCAGTTGTGAAAAGCACGTTAACAATACTAGTAAGTTCATAATTTACAGATATACTACGTGAGGTCTGCCATGCTGCCTGGAAAGCCCAACAACACAAGGTTATAAATTTAGAATGAGCTCTGTCAACACACAGCAGAAAAGAGAACATAGGCATTATGTAGAGAAAGGTTATGGGATGTTGGAAATTCCCACTTTACTAAAATCTCATGTGATTGTTTTGAGTAAAATCCTTACTGACATGTACAGATCACACAGAACAAGTGGTAGTAGTGCAATAAAATTCCTAAATGCATAATCCAGAATAAAGAACGCAGTTGCAGGTGCCTCTTCTTTGGAAAACTGTCATCTTGTGATAACTGAGACTACGGAGATCACATCCAAAAATCCATAAGGACCCACACTCTGGGATGGGGGCATCTGAAAGCACTAAACCCAAGCAGGCCTCTTTGTTGATATCAATGATATTTGATTTGAATACGTTTGTGTACCACAGCTTTCCCCTTCCCTGATCTCCTACTGAAGCAATAACATTCTGCTAGAGAAATACAGGATCCAGTATGCTTTGCATGAAATCTGTGGTGACCCTAGGCATAAAATATAGCTCAGATGATATGAGGGGATGCTCTTGTTTTAAAAAGTTCTCTTAAGTGTACTTGAACATGATTAATAACTGACTCAAGAGGCTATAATGGCGCAGAAGGGGTTCTGATGATGTAAAACAAAGCTTTAACTCAGATTATAATTATAGTACTAAACACTCATCTTCAAGCAATTAATTGTTACAAACCTACTATATCGAGCAGAGAAGTATTACTCCCATTTCACAGATAGGGAAAAGGAGTTAGAGGCAAACGGATTTGAATGAAGCCAGAGAAGTCATCGTGCAAGGGTTGTTTCAATTCACAGTCCTGTTTTAGGCCTTGATTCAGCAAGGTACTTAAGTGAGTTGTCCCACTGAAGTCAATGGGACTTCATGTGCTTCGTTACATATACGCTTAAGTGCTATGCTGAATTAAGTCCTTAGTTCTGTGTTCAGGCCACACCTCCACAGTCCTGGTCAGTTGTCTGCATCTGTTTACTATCTGGATTCTCCTACATATTTTACATAGAAAATAAATTCACAGTTGTGACATACAAAGTTTGGGTCATGCTTGCACATTTCGTCTCATGGCCTGACCACTAAGACGATACAGTCAAATACTGTAAGACAAACTAAGCATCGGATTTCTTAAGGCATACGAGGGCAGTATTTATACATAAAGCAGCAACAGTTCCGTCAGGTTTTGAGAAGACAGGCGTTCTTAAGGGGTGTCCCCTGGCTCCTTCTTTCACCAGAAAAGGCTTTTGCAATAGGACTTGGAGTAGGAGGAGCATTCTGCTTTTCAGATGTAACATATGTAAAGATCTGTGAAAGATTTGTAAAGTATCAGTGATGCATAGCGGTGTCTCGAATAATCAACGGAGGCCTCATCTCTTCACATGCCTTACCCTTAGAACGTGCAAGGTGACCATCTGCCAAGAGATAGCAATGTATGCCAGCCAGTACATGGATTACTACGGAATGTAGACATTCAGCTGGTTGAAATGTAGGGAAAGAATTCTACCTTAAATGTGAACTGGCTTCCTAGGCAAATAACTACGGGCTGGCTACGATGAGGCCCACCTCCTCGGGCTCTGTTTTTACTGTAACTGGAGTGTGGCACATCACTGAACTAAAGTGACCACCACAGGTTCAGGGATCGACGGGCTCTCACTTTCGATTACTCTGAGAAATACAGTTGCAGAGATCGAGTGGTAAAACTAGAAAAAATAGTCTTCCAAATGCGGAGTGGGGAGGTAGTTAACAGCCCCCAGGAAAGTCTTTCTAATGTGCATTAGAACCCAACTGTGTAAAACAATGAAAAGTGCATTTACTTCAGTCAGAATTAGAGGCTGATGAATACAACACTCTCTACTGCGGGTTTGCATTTTAAATCAAATTATAGGCAGAGGGTTTAGCGTTCCCTCTCTCCCCTCAGATAAACTTTCTTCCTGCCCATCTCCGAAGTGCGAAGTGCAGAGCTGAATTAGCGAGGGGCCCAGCAAGCAAGCATCTTGAGGGAAAGTTGTTTCCTTTTGCCATGTTTTATCTGCTCCCCATGGTGCTTTCTGAGTCAGTTACAAATCTGTATGACAAGCTTTGTGTGCCCTACTGACATCGGAGGGGATGCGGACGAGAGCTGAGAGAGACCAGATGTGAGGAACTGGGGGGGGGGGGGAGGAGTCTGTCTGAACAACTTATGAATTCTGGTTGACAATGTGAAGTTGTATTCTGAAAAACTGCTGTATCATGAGTGTGTGTGCAGATCCACTATTGCTGGCAGGCCCCGTAGCAGGTACACACCAGACAGATACAAAGGGAAACATTTAAGGTTAATGACAGTACCTTAATCACCCAAAGGTTCTGCTAAAAAGGCAGCTCAAACCTTAGAAATTCAGTCTAGCTGACCCCTCTGAAGGGCGGGGGAAGGTGAGAGCAGTGGAAACTTACTCCAAAGGTAGAACAAAGGTGGCCAGGAAGAGTTTAAATAGCAAGCCACACGGCAAGAGAGGACAGGAAGATGAAGCGTGAGAGTGAGCAAGGTCAGTGAAGCTGGGGGGGAAGGGGCTTCATGAGGGAGAGACCACCCAGCATGTAACAGCCTTGTGAGTAGGGTGACCAGATGTCCTGATTTTATAGGGACAGTCCCGATTTTTGGGTCTTTTTCTTGTATAAGCTCCTATTACCCCCCACCCCCATCCCGATCCCGATTTTTCACACTTGCTTTCTGGTCACCCTACTTGTGAGGCAGGGGGACACTGCCTGCCTGCCTTCCTGGACAGCAATGATCCCTAAGGGAAGGGTGAGATAGAAAGAGACCTGTGTGTAATGCTCATTGTTTTGTATGATCTGCACTCGCCTGTGCATTATATAAGTAAGTATAAAAGAGCATTAATGTGTTAGACTCTGTGCCAGGTGTGTGACTGTGTGTTAACTGCTTCACAACTGCCGCACGCCCCTGAGAGAGTTAAACTGCAATCAGGAGCATCACACCTTTGGGGTGGAGCTCTGGGAGAGGAACTGTTTAAATAACTGGGCGATCTGGTGGTGGTGGGCAGCGCTGCTCTTGGGGGCTATGAGCGGGTCGTCTGAGGACTTCCATTTCTGAGGAGGGGGAGTTGACAGAGTCAGGGCCCAGGAAACATGCCGGAGAACCCAAGGGAGGAATCAGATCCGTGGTCTGCTGAGGCTCTAGAGGCTTGAAACATGCCGGGATCCAGAGCACAGAGATCGGGATTCCCTTCACTGCAGTCCTAGTGGGTCGCCGGCAGACAGCATTCACTAGGATCTATCACTGTGACCCCAGACTAAGAGAAACGGGCACTGAAGATGGAAGTTTTCCTGTGTAGTGTCTTTCTGTGGCTATAAAACTTAACATGTCCTGGCACACTGTTCAACAGCTAGTCCCTCTGGCTGGCAGGTTCACATAGTACCATGTGACTCTTTGACCCTGCTTCTGAGAACATTGGGCTTTTTGGGGTTTGCCTCTTGGGTTAATAAACTGCCTCCAGAATCCAACGCCTTGTTTTCAGACGTAGTACTGATTCCTGGAGAGCTGGAGTAGCTGGAGGGGGCATACACACTGCACTGGAAAACTCCCCATTGGCTTTAAAAGGCAGAAACATCTGCTGGAGCGGGGACTGGCTCACTAGCCAAGTTCAGCAGCAGGTGAGCCAGGGCAGCCCTATAATCAATGGGAATTGCCATAGAGGTTTTTCAGGGATCAGTGGGGGGGAATCAATCAATCAACAAGACAAAGAGCAAAAAGAACAAACACTGTTTAAGAATAACCCCTGGGATTTTCAGAAAGTCACATGGACAATTTTATTCCCCTCAAACAATCTAATTCCTCTGTTGCCCTCCCTTGGCTGACTGCTCTCAATTGGTTCAGGTTAATTATGATCAGTCAGCTGACGTCCATGAGTGACCCCTTCATCCTTGGTCTATCTGCTGAGGTGGTATTACATTACCAGTCTGAGCTTCCATCGGCCCGATGCGGGGAGGGGAACACAGATTTAACAATGGGGTGGGCTCAGTCAGCCTATCACTCATACACTGAAAGACACTCAAAGGAAATAGGCAATTTGTTTACGAGCCAAGATTTCTGCTTCAGAGTTTTCTTTTTTGTATCAACACTTCCATGAATTCAGATTTCGATCAACTCTTTGTTACCCAGCTTGACATTATCAAAATATCAACACCCTGACAACCTGCTGGTGTCAAAAGTGAATGTCTTAAAGTCCTTGGACTCAACAAGTAGACAGGCTTCCAGTTCCAATCTTTGATCTCTATTATAAAACAGGACCAGTAAAATATTGTAGGGATTTATGGCTGACCTTTCACTTGAGTTGCTTCACACCTAAAATAACACCACCATAATATGTACCAAAAGAGAGAAAACTGTTTAGGTTTTCTTGCTTTTTAAAACTTGATTCACTCTTACTTCTAAACCTCTGGCTTTTATTAAACAAACTGTTAGCCATTACACAATAATTTGTCTTCTGGACAGATGGTTCAGGGGAATTAAATATGTAGATTTATTTAATTTCCTTTTTGGGAGAATTTGCATTATTCTAAGTCATGGCAGTGTCACAGCTGCATTTGTGGAACAGTTCCATCAAAGGAAAGTCTATTTTCTATGAGCGTGACCTTGCCATCTTATTGTTTCAACCAGCTCTTATTACCCTCTTCTGTCCAGACCCACATTTATTTTGTTAGAATTAATAACCATCATATTAAGAATTAGGATTTTCAGATCCAACATTTGATCAATTTTTAACCAAGTTAGAGACACTGGGGAAAGTCTTCCGTATTTTCAATATCTAATTTGGTTTTCACTCTTAAAAATGTATCCATTCAGGGCAAAAGGACGGATAAAATGCCACTCCTGGAGTTAACAAACCAAGGCAGTTGGAGACCAAATAAAGATTTAGGGCATGACAAGGCATTATGTAAGTGGGAATCCTAGTTAAACAAAAAGAATGAAATCTAAAGCTGGTTGAAAACTTTCTGTCAAAACTGTTCTTCAGCAGGAAATTGGGTTTTCAAATAAATGATTTTTTTCCATAAAAAGTATGTTTTCCATGGAATTTTTTTTTAAACAAAAAAAATTAAGCCTGAAAAGCAAAATATCTTGATTTGTAAATGTTGCCACAGTGCCTCATGGGTGTTTTAGTTGGATTGCCTCATATCCCCATTCTCCTCTATAGGAGAGGCTTCCTGCAGGACTATATCTCCCATGACACACCACACTGTAGCACCTATGTGCCCTGTGTCTTGCAATGAGAGAACTATTCTAAAACAGTTTATCCATTTGAAACCCTTGTGCATGGACCCACAGAGGCAGTGTTTCAATTGCTATTCCAAGTGGCATCCCCGTGCCCATAAAGCACTTAAAAAGCCCCTGGATTTCTTTGGATCCTCCACAATTCGGTCCTATCACTGATCAACTAAAACTAAAAAGTCATGGAAATAAATTATAAATCAACTATTCAGAATAAACAACTAGAAACTGAAACCAACGTAACTGCACAATTAGCATCAGAGAAATAGTTCTGAATCCCCTGTGGGTGGTGGACAAAGCAGAACAGAAGACCGTTACTGGGATGTGGCATTTTATAAGCACAGGTCAACACACACACACCCTCTAATGGATAAGCTGTGTTACAATGTTCCAGGACCATCAGAGTCAGCACATGAGAGTGGGAAACTACAGAAGCAATTTCATGAGGGAGAAGCCAGTGTTACTGACACAGGAAAGTTTTAAAACCTTCAAAAATATTTCTAGACTGTGTCCAAACAACAGCGAAAGGTCAGAGCACTGGTGAAGATGTTAAGGAATTAGCATGCATAGGCTACTTCTGTCAAAGACTGTGGCCCAGCCTCTAGTCACTCTCAGCCAGACATAACACAACTGCAACAAGAGCAAATTTCCAAGTGCAGCAGATTAGGCATGGATTCACGTTAACTGATGGGAGAAATCTTTAGTTTCCAATGCTCTTTCAAGCTCCCACCGAGATGTGAAGGTGTCACTTTATGAATTATAAGCAAATCTGGTAAGGAGGGGATGGGAGAAAGGTCATTGCAGATCACGCACACTAAACGGAAGAATGTTAACCAGAGATGCCCCTTCTTCTGGGCACATCTGTGGAACAACAGTGGAAAGTGTCTCTTCTATAAATAGGATGTAGCCCAACTGATCAGGAGGGAAGAACAGGATCTGTTCTTATGAACCTTGGGCTGTCCCTTCATATTCCACTTTCTGTTGCTCCTGCTTCAAGATTACACAGTAGGTTGGCAGAAAGAAGGTTATTTGGCTTCCTTCAATGTAATATTTGATGTAGCCTGAAAGCACTTTTGCACATTTAACTGTGAAAATCAAGAACAACAACAGGATACAGATTTGGCCTGGAATCTTCCTAAATTTACCCCATCAAATAATTTAAAATCAGCATATATGCATTACTACATTTTACTTCAGAAATGTAGCATTTGTTTCTTAAGTTGCTTTGATTGATGCCTGTTCCATTTCAATTACATTTTACTGTACGATGAAATCGTGTATTCCTGTTTTATGCAACGCCTTCTTTGGATGTACTGAGATTTTGTACAACTTAGTTATCCATGTGTTGGATTTGCTTGTTTCTTGTAGGTTTACTATAATAATGGTTTGAGTTTCATAGAATCGTATGACTGGAAGGGACTTCGAGAGGTCATCTAGTCCAGTGCCCTGCACTCAGGCAGGACTAAGTATTATCTAGACCATGCCTGACAGGTTTTTGTCTAACCTGCTCTGAAAAATCAGCAATGATGGAGATTCCACAACCTCCCTAGGCAGTTTATTCCAGTGCTTAATCACGCTGACAGTTAGGAAGTTTTCCCTAATGTCCAACCTAAACCGCCCTTGCTGCAATTTAAGCCCATTGCTTCTTGTCCTATCCTCAGAGGTTAAGGACAACAATTTTTCTCCCTCCTCCTTGTAACAACCTTTTATGTACTTGAAAACTGTTATATCCCCTCTCAGTCTTCTCTTCTCCAGACTAAACAAACCCAATTTTTTCAATCTTCCCTCATAGGTCAAGTTTTCTAAACCTTTAATCATTTTTGTTGCTCTTCTCTGGACTTTCTCCAATTGGTCCACATCCTTCCTGAAATGTGGCGCCCAGAACTGGACACAATACTCCAGTTGAGGCCTAATCAGCGTGGAGTAGATCGGAAGAATTACTTTCTCATAAGTTTGTTTCATTGCTTCTGATAATGATCCTTTATAGTGAATTTAAGGTAAAAGGGAGACAGGTCTCAGAAAAAGGAGATAGCTATTCTTACCTTCTGCACTAGATACACACTAGTTGCCCTTTCACTGGCCACTTGATCCAGCGCTGTTCCTTCCAGAACAAAGTAACTCACATCTGCGATATGAACACCCACTTCAACGTTTCCTGAAATTGCATCGGGAAATCAGTATAGTATTAAGGGGAAGTAATTGCATCCAAAAGTCACCTTTTCAAGAAGAATTTCTACAGTTTTACAATCACTAGACTTTCTGCCAGGTCATTTTTGGCAGCGCAGTTATTCAAGAGGTATAAGTTCTGTGAGTTAGCACAGAGCCATCGATAACGAGACGGCAAGGAAAACGTACAAGATGACGACAACACGCAATGTTCACAAGTATTTTGCCCCTGTGGACAGGTCTTTACATTTCCAGATATAGATTCTTTTGACTGATTATTCTATTTAGCAACTGACACAGTAAACTCTACTCTCTCTCCTGTCTGATTGCTGAACGCTGCCGAAACCGGCCAGTAATTGTTGCCCCTAAGGCTGGGGCTGATAAAAGCATTATATTCTACGATGCAGCCTCTGATCACCCTCATCTAAAGTTGAAGTACGCACTGCAGAGACTATAATTTGGGGGCCACAGAGTTTTGTCTGGAACTAAGAATTCTTTCTTTATCTAGGTACCAATATGGCCCCGTTACTGCAAGTGAATATGCAATTGGTAAGAAGTGTGTGACCATGTCTTTCAAATCTGGACCTTGTTACAATGATCCAGGCCTTTGTTACCTTGATATCAGGACACTGCAAAGCAACTTACATGGGCTGCACCTGAAAATCATCTAGAAATGTAAGGTAGTACAGAATGCAGTTGCAGGCTTATTATGCAGTACTTCAAGCAGGAAGAACATTACACTGTCGGCTCTTAGATCTGCACGAGTTTCCATTTCATTTCCGGGTGGCGCCTACGTTGCAGTTTATGACCCATGAAGCCCTAATTGGCTTAGACACGGGACACCTGAAAGCCCAGCTCTCTTCTTGCATGATACTGTTGCAGTTACAATTAAAGGAGGTATTAGCGGCCCCTTGGTTTAAAGTCAGGGGGGCTGCTCACAAGGTGTTTACCATGAAGCAGGCGTCCTTAGCTTGGGAAGTAATTTAATCCCATGGTCCAACAGAGCCTGGTTTGTTGCTCTTCAAGGAAAACTACAAGTGTTGTCTGTTTTTTCACGAAGAGCTGGGCTAACAGATTTACAGTGATTAGCTGTAGAATATTTTTAATTCCATTGATCTCTCAATTGTTAATAGGCTTTTTTGTTTGTTTTTAAACAGGGTTCACCCTGGGATAATGACTTTGTTTCTATTACAGATATTTATCCTTATATATATATATATTTTTTTTTAAATACAATTTACACTGACTCTGAACTAGTAAAAAACCCAGTATAGGGCAGCTTTGTAAGCAGGTGTAAAAATAAAGCACGAATCTATAGCATTATTGTTTTCATCTAATTTCTGTATTTTAAGTGTAATTTGATAATAAACAGATACAATAACTAAGCACCGCAATTTATCTGACTGCACACCCTTCTGATGATGCTAGACCAGGGGCGGGCAAACTTTTTGGCTTGAGGGATAGCTCAGTGGTCTGAGCATTGGCCTGCTAAACCCAGGGTTGAGAGTTCAATCCTTGAAGGGGCCATTTAGGGAACTGGGGTAAAAATCTGTCTGGGGATTGGCCCTGCTTTGAGCAGGGGGTTGGACTAGATGACCTCCTGAGGTCCCTTCCAACCCTGATATTCTATGATCGGGTTTCGGAAATTGTATGGAGGGCCGGTTAGGGGAGGCTGTGCCTCCCCAAACATCCAGGCGTGGCCCAGCCCCTGCCCCCCGTCTTTCCCCCCCCCCTGCTTCTCACCCCCTAATGGCCTGCCCCCACGGGACTCCTGCCCCATCCAACCCCCCCACTCCCTGTCCCCTGACCGCCCCTGGATCCACCCAACCCTGACTCCCCCCC